>NW_026129634.1:512425-642597 GCF_022985175.1 Labeo rohita | reverse complement strand
TAGGTTTGTTCTGGAAAACTAAATTTCTTAAGGGATGCTAAAATTGAAATAGCTATAAGAAATCACTTTCTCTAGAAGAAAAAAAGTAAACAATTTATAACGTTCCATTGCTTCACTTGACACAGACACGCAAGACAGGTGTAAATAATTTGTATGTATGTTATTGTTAAACTGTGTTTATATTTAACAATACACAGAATTAATATTTTGTTTGATACCATTGTTTAGTGAAAAACAGTGAAGATGGAGATAACTGCTGCTTTGATGCAAATACTTAAATATGGAATTTAATCTCTACATTATGATCTTTGTGTATATGTTTTTCACAGGGAGCTTGAAGAAAAATGCCCTCACAAACCAGATCACCAGAAAAGACGCAGAAAAGGCTGTGTCAAAGTGGCTGATTGGCGCCAGAGACGGGGGGGGTACAGAAATGCGAGGGCCCGTGCTGGAGAGCAAAATGGGTAAGAGATGCAAAATGAAATATAACATAATTGGTAACACTTCATAATCATGTTCAGTTGCAAGTCATTTATAGGTGATTACTTAATGATGAATTAATCATTTACAAAACATTCATAAGGGATTAATAAGTGATATGGTAATCATTTTTGTATGTTTTGTTAATTTACAAATCATTTACAAGTAATAAGTTAATGATAAATTAATGATAATTTAATCATTTACAAAACATTTTACTGCATTCATAGATTTACATTTACTGCATTCATAGGTTATTATAAGTGATATTTGTTAATATTTTTATCTGTTTTGTAGATTAAGTTCTAAATAATTTATAATTTAGTAGATGACCAAGTCATTTGCAAAATATGACTATACATTCACAAATGAAAAAGTAATATGGTAATGATTTACAAATATCTCGAGTTACCTTAAAAGACAGCAACTACTCATCAGTTTTAAATGTTTTTCAAATGTTATGGTTTCCATTTCTGTGTGTGGAATATAAATGCATACAAACAACCAGTAACTGGAAGGTTTTTAAAACATTAAAAACTGATGAGTAGTTTACATTTTATATTAAGGGATTCAAAAATAGTTTTACATTTTTTTATAATGTTTGAGAGAATAGTTTTTTTGACATCTAAATGATTTATGAGTGATTTATAATACATTGACTAGTATCTATTAACCATTAAGGATCTGTTTATTTCATGATGCTATTTTTTTAAGTAACTTATGACAGATTTGTACATTTTTATCATGTTACTTAGTAATTTGTGAATGTATAGTCATGTTTTGTAAACGTAAAATTACTTCAACATCTGATAACTTGTAAATCGTTTTATTACTTAATCTACAAAGCTGACAAAAATTAACAGCAATTATTAATCCTCTATGTAGGCATAGTCATGTTTTGTAAATATGTTGATAATTAACTAATTACTTCTGTATGAATTTAAAAAAATATGCAAATTGTTAATTGCTCATGAATGTTTTGCAAATTAAGCCCAATTTATACTACTTTGTCAAACCTACACCATAGCTATGCTATAATCTGTGTAGTAGGTGTAGCCTACACCATTGCCTGACATGCAGCTTGCAGTTTTAAATATTTTGCTACTCTTTATTAAAATATTTAATTTGTTATCTTTTCAAAGGGCCACTGGGAGAGTGACCGAGGACTGAAGAGGTGCACTGTTGCATCGTGTTATATTTAAAAATTCGAGAATGTTTGTGTTTTGAGTTTTAAAAAGTTCAAAAATAAATGAAAGTATGAACTACTGGCCTCTTTATTGAATCAATACATTTCACATTTTACTGTACTTTAGTGTGTTCAATGTAGTATTTTGTATTTAGGGGTTTACTGTAAAATAAGGTAACCCAAATTAAAAAGTAAAAAAAAAAGTTAGCCCACATATATGCCTCTTGTGACCCAGTAAAGACCCACATAAAACTTAGCTGGGTCCCATCATTAACCCATGTAAGCAATCTCCTATGGGCCCCACATGGGATTACCCAAATGGGCCCTATATGGTGCCTATCAAGGGCCCATCATAAACCCAGGTAAGCGGTCTCATGTGGGCCCCACATGGGATTACCCAAATGGGCCCTATATGGTGCCTATCAAGGGCCCATCATAAACCCAGGTAAGCGGTCTCATGTGGGCCCCACATGGGATTACCCAAAAGGGCCCTATATGGTGCCCATCATGGTGCCCATATGGTGCCCATCTGGGCTAACCCATGGAGGGCCACCATGGAAACTGAGGACAAAATTAGCAGGTTCCCAGTTGGTTAGCCCATGTGGGCCCCAGATATCGGCCCAGTTGCAACCCTTATGGGCCCCACATGGATGTGTTGGCTGGGTCATTACGTACTGTATGCGTTGGAAACATAAAGTTACAGCTTTCTCTGTATGTGTGTGATTTATTTATTTATTTTTTCACTAACAGCAAAATGTAGAAGTCTGGTATCTGACCATCCTTACAGTAAGTAAATGAAATCACAAACATTTGTGTGTTCCTTCTATGAAACCAGATGGGTAAATCTCTTAAATAGTATAAAAGTATCCGTGACTAATATTAACATTGCACAATGTTGTTCAAGTATTAGTACACCATAAATGCTTCAACGTCTATTCACTTGTTGTTCAAAAATCATATGCTGCATTTCATATTGCAATAATAATAATAATAATAATAAACTGTATACATTTTGTATTCCTGTACATTCCTTTAAATCCTGTGTTCTAAAACTCCTGAAACAATTTGCATTAAATTTGTGAAAAATAACATTTTGTCCAAAGTTTAGAATGATTATTACATCATGAAGACCAAGGCCATGATAGGAAAAACAAACAAACATGTGTCTGGAATTTCTGCCAATATCTTACTATCAATAAAATGTACAAACAAATGCATCTAGTTACAGTATCAACACGGCAGATAAAACGTAACAGTTTCATGCAAAACACAAAGACAATACCAGACAATGAGCATATGCAATCCAAGGCTTTAAATACACAAGACATAATGAAGAATTAGACTTGACAGAAGTGAAAGAAATGGAAACAAACTAGATATGGGAACAAAGGAAACAGTAATGAGGGACAAAGGAAAAGAAGAACACACAAACCAAAAGTCCAAAGGTTCTGTTCAACACCCTGAAAACACAGACTGTTCCCCTAATGTTAGTTTTTGGCTCCCACTTTTTTTGAACTAGTGTGTGTTAATTCTCACACTGTGTGTAACAGTTTTCACCAAATACACAAAGTTATGTGAACATTCTTTTAAGGTTATATCTTTTGTAACCACGAAAAAATGTTCCTAAATGTTGCATGGTGGTTATTATTAAATAACCTAAAAGCAACTTACAGTTCCCCAGTGGTTGTATAACCTAAAAATAATGTATATACAACATTTCCTAATGGATATTCTTAGGTTATTATTAGGTTATTAAAAAACTATCTTTTCAATAAAAATGCTGCAGATGTTTTGTGTAATGACTTATACAGAGCCCTAAAAATCGTTTTATGTAGAATTTATTAAAATACAGAAATTCGATTAATCAAAACACATTTTCAATGATAATATTAAGCCAGGGTTAAGCATAGAGTGATAACAGAAATCATAAATTCATGGGTTTGTTTCATCTTCATTTACTGTGTGCCTCTGATCTGCATGCACTTCTTCAGCATGCGCTTTTACATGCTTTCGAGAGCTGCACCTGCAGAATTTTAAAAATGAACCGTTATTTCCTTTTACTGGCTGACTGACTTGCTCATTTATCGATCTCTTTATTGAATGATTAGAAATTATTGTAGTTATAAGGGTAAATATGGTTTCTGAGGAATCTGACATGCCTAACTGAAGATTTATTTTATTTTATATTTTTGTTGGTCTAACTTTGAGATACAGTCAGCACAGTTGGGCTTTGTCAGGGCTTTGGTGTCAAATAAATACATTTCATATTTTTGTATGGTTACATTATACTTGTCCGCGATCTTGTGGGTTTTGCGTCAAATACATTTTAACACTAACTTCAGATACCAGTCATCGATAGCAGGCAGTTTCTGTCAAATAAAAAAAAAAATTCTGTTCATATAAAATAACTTGGAAAAAAATTGTCAGGGTGTTGGTATCAAATAAATATATTTCATATTTTTGTATGGTTACGTTATACATGTTAGCGATCTTGTGGGTTTCGTGTCAATTTACATTTTATATTAATAAACATTAACTTCAGATACCAGTCAGCAATCGCAGGCAGTTTCTGTCAAATAAATACATTTTCAATGACTACTTTCAAATGAACCAACTCATATGAAAAGAGTAAATCATACAGAACAGAGTGTTTTGAAAATGTAAAAATGAAAAAGTTTTCTGGGGTAGGGCTTGGGTAAAGAGGTATACAGCTTGTACAGTAGAAAAACCATTAGGCCTATGGAAGGAACCCATAAAACATGGAAACCAGTGTGTGTCTGTGCTCTTTTTTAGTGAGATATCTGAGGATTGTTCTGCTGGGGAAGAATGGATCAGTCAACAGCCGAGTAGGAAATGCTATACTGGGTGCAGACGCATTTCAGAGTGAATCTGCATCTAATTCAAAGCAGCACAGTAAGAGAATTAGTGGAGCTGTGGAGGGGAGACACATCACAGTCATTAAAACTCCTCATCTGCTCCAGCCAAATCTCCCACACCATCTCCTAATACAGGGAGTGAGAGAATGTGCTTCTCTGGCTGCTCCAGGACCTCATGTGATCGCACTCGTACTGCAGAATAAGGACTTCAAAAAGGAGGACAAACAGAGAGTAAAAACTGTGCTGAACCTTTTCAGTAAGGAGGCCATGAAACACACTATGGTGCTGACTACTGATGAAAGAGACACGTGGGTACATATATCTGTCTCATAAGGCACAAATAATGCTATTCATGATTTAATAAAGGAGTATGGAGAGGAGGACATTTTAGTTTTGATACAGTAAACCCAGGATGGCGCTCTGAAGAATCCTGGAAAAAAAAAAAAAAAAGAATCACAGGTTCCAAAAAAACTGAAGAATCTGAAAAATGTGACACTTAAGACTGGAATAACAACTAATGAAAATTCAGCTTTGCATCACAGGAATAAATTATATTAATGATATATTATAATTAATAAATTATATATATATATAAGCAAAAGTCTGGCAATTTTATTTCTAAAATTAAGACTGTAAGCTGCTTTAATTTGGAGCTAGAGATACGGGGAGTGGCTTCATTGCACATATGTGACCCTAGACCACAAAATCAGTCTTAAGTCGCTGGGATTTATTTGTAGCAATAGCCAAAAATACATTGTATGGATCAAAATTATTGATTTTTTTTTTTTTTTTTATGGCAAAAATCATTAGGAAATTAAGTAAAGATCATGTTCCATGAAGATATTTTGTAAAATTCCTACTGTAAATGTATGAAAACTTAATTTTTGATTAGTAATATACATTAAGAACATTATTTGAAGAACTTTAAATATTTTAAATATTTTATACTTCAATGTTTTGATTTTTGTTGCACCCTTAGAGAGCTTATTCATTCAGCTTTCATATGAGGTATGTATATATGTCACTCTGCTCACAGCTGATTGGTCTAGTTTGGGTTTGCATCTCTAACCCAGAATAAAACCTGCTCCGGAGCAGGGTAGCTGTGTAGCGTAAGTTACTATGGTGACAAAACCTGCTGAAAACCAGTCCGCCTTCTTGAGCCTGAAAACTTAGAGTTTGCTCAAACTAAACGCGAACTTACCTGGGTAAAAACCAAAACCGGCTTTGCGCTACAGGCCACTGGATAAGAGAAGAGAGTGGATGCTGAGTTGTTGTTATCGTTAGTATTTTTAATTCAGTTCAAGTTTATTTGTACTGTATAGCGCTTTTCACGATACAAATCTTTTCAAAGAAGCTTTACAGAAAATGTTAAGTTTCTACATTATATTTAGGAAGTACGTCATTAGTGGTACAGAGAAAATCATGCAGTTTGTTGCAAGTCCTGTGTTTTCTGACTTTTTTTTTTTTTAATTTGCATTCGCGTTTGTAATTTGTTGTTTTGTTTTCAGAATTGTGATTTGTTTTGCAATTCTCGGCCACCGTAGATTTGTAAGGTTAATCACTTATAAACCCAAGCAAACTCAGAAGAATACATCAGTTTCTCTATGCTAACGGTTCATCACAATTTCAAAATAAAAGCTCAAAACGTCACTTTTGAGTTTACACGTTTTGTGTACATATTCATTAAATTACAGTAGCTATAGCATTTCTGTTGTAAAGAAATTGGCACATATTAAAGATTAAGTGGACATTTGAATTTAATGTTGTTTAGTTAATATTAAATAAGGATTAGATGGTGCAGTGGTGTGCAAAAAAAAAAAAAAAAAAAAAAAAAAAAAAAAAAGGCCAGGCCGTTGTCGCCCTCTGTAGGCCTTTATCGTACCGCGTAATGTACATTAGCTCTGTTGATTATAACACATGATGTATTTTAACAGTTTTGTGCAATAAAAACATATGATTTGTTGTTTTTGTTGTAAACTAATTATTATTGCCTCATTGCTATTATATATGTATTTTTTAGTCATTTTAAAGGCTACTGTTGACTAACAAATATTTTTTGAGGGGGAGGGGGGGTGGGAGGTGGTGGGGACGGGAAGGTGTGGGGGGTCTATAAAGTCTGTAAGATTAAAATGTAAAATGTACAGTCTACACTTTAATATTAAAAACAATATTAATAGTATAGTTATTAGTTAGAAATGTTTTATTTAATTTTATAAATGAGTCCATTTATAAATGTCTAAAATGTTAAGTCCGGGCTTCGGGACAATTTTCAAGTTATAGTTCAGACACAGGCCTGGCCTCGGGTCTGTTTTAGGCTTCTTCTTATTTTGATATTTTATACATACACTAATTATGGTGATGAAAACAAATTTTCGCGCTGGTGGAAACACCACGAGACTTCACTTTTGCTTTCACTTTCGAGACCGGCTCGGAAAGCGTTTAGTGTCTCCACCAGCAGCAGCAAATCAGCGCAGCTGGAAGATCCGCGTTCAAGCACGCAATAGACTGAAAATGCCACAAAGCACCAGCAAACGTAATTACAATGAATGTGTCGGGGGAAATAATGAGATATTTGAATTATTTATTAATAAACCAGTGTATTCAGTGTTGCAAGGATGAAGTTGCCGATCCTGACTCACCATCTCCTCTCTGGACGCGCTTTTAGAGAAATGCATCTTTACAGATTGAAAGAGTTTTTGTGACAGAGTATTTGTTTTATTTTGTTAATTAATAATTTCAAGCTTTCTATAGATATATGTATCATGTCTGTGAGGTATTTTGCTGAGTTTCGGTTCATTTTTGCGAAGCGCTCCTGTTGAGGCAACAGAAAGCTCATCAAATCATGTTTGTTTTCTTTATTTAATAAAAGCACATTTTGCAACGTTTTGTTCATGTTGTGAGTGCACACAAATAAAAGTTGACCTTTAACAGTTGCGAAAGATGTATTATGAGCAAAAATTACGGAATATTTTAAATTGTTTCCACTGAAAAAAAAAAAGCAAGCCATCGCGCTGGCGCCTCAATGTCCTGCAATGCGCCTTTAGCTTCCACTCTCCTCACAAATTTGGGTATGCGTCTAATAGCGCACATTTCTCTAAGTTTAACGTTGCCCACTGCGCAATGTGACGTCGTAGTGACGTCTTTTCCATGTCATTTTTGGACGTCCAATTTCCGTCCATTGATGGGGTTGTTTTGTAACGCCAGACGACGTCTTTTTTCGACGTCTATCCGACGTCCAATGTGTATATCAAAAACATGTTCTCGGGCGGAAGACGGGCTCGGGCCGATAATTCTGATAAGCTCTCGGACAAGGGCCGGGCTAGGAAATGTATATGAGGCCCGTGCAGGGCTCTAATGAACATTTATCCGAATACTTTAATTATTATTCAATGTTTGCAACACAGAAATGTAACCTATACCGTGTATCCTGGTCGTGAAGCTTGTTCAAACAAAGCTTAACTTACATGACCAGAGCTCTCTCTGGATCAGCGGTTGCGCGAAAGCAGGTTTAAATATTCCGATGTGATTGCGATTTCAAAGGTTTTATATGCATGGCGAAATCATCATCACATAGCAATAAGATTGCGTGTGTTTGAATCGAGATTGCGACCTTTTAATGAATAATCCATACGAGTCTATAGCCTGTGTATTTTTGTATGCCATAATTTGCACCAGACCTCAAAAGTTACCCGGGCCCAGGCCCGGGCGGCCCCCCCCCGGTTCCGCGATCCATGCGTTGTAGCATAGGAGCTAAAGCATTAAGGACCTTATAGGTAAGAAGTAAGATTTTGTAACTGATGCAGAGCCAGTGCAGAGACTGTAAAATTGGGTTAATATGTTCACATTTTCTTGACCTTGTAAGGACTCTAGCTGGACTATCTGTAGCTTGTTTATTAAAAATGCAGGACAACCACCTAGTAGTGCATTACAATAGTCCAGTCTAGAGGTCATGAATGCATGAGCTAGTTTTTCTGCATCAGAAACCGGTAACATATTTTGTAGCTTGGCAGTGTTTCTAAGATGGAAGAATGCTGTTTTTGAGAAATATGATTTTGCAGTCTGATATAACACCCAGACTTTTGCCTGTAGAGGAAGTAACGGTACATCCGTCTAGTTGCAAATTATAATCCAAGAGATTCTGTGTTCTGTCTTTTGGTCCAATAAAGTAAAATGTCTTATTTTTTGTGTCTTTATTTTTAACACACTCTGTTAACTTCGATAATGTAGAAGTTTCATCTGGTTGTGTTGCGATATATAATTGAGTATCATCATCATAACAATGGAAACTAATCCCGTATTTTCTAGTAAAAATTACTAAGGGGCAGCATGTATATTGAAATTAGCAGAACACCTAGAACAGATCCTTGTGGCACTCCATACTTTACTGGTGATAACTGAGATGACTCCCCGTTTAAATAAACAAAGTGGTAGCAATTGGACAGGTAGGATCTAAACCATCTTAAAGCCTGCCCTTGGATTCCTGCATAGTTTTGTAGTCGATCTATTAGTATGTCATGATCTATAGTGTTGAACGCAGCACTTAGATCAAGTAAAACTAGCAATGAGATGCAGCCTTGGTCTGACACAAGAAGCAAGTCATTAGTGATTTTAACAAGTGCAGTTTCTGTGCTATGATGGGGCCTGAAACCTGATGAAATTCTTCATAAAGATCTTTTTTTTTTTTTTTTTTTTTTTTTTTTTTTTTTTTGCAAGAATGAGCACAACTGAAAAACAAATTTTAGACAAATGGAAGATTAGAAATGGGTCTGTAATTTGCCAGTTCACTACGGTCCAGTTGTGGTTTCTTAATAAGAGGCTTAATAACCGCCAGCTTGAATGGTTTTGAGACGTGACCTAAAGATAACGATGAGTTAATTTTTAGAAGTGGTTCTTCTGTTACAGGTAACATCTCTTTCAGTAATTTAGTGGGTACTGGATCTAATAGGCATGTTGTTGGTTTAGACGCAGTGATGAGTTTATTTAGCTCTTCCTGTTGTAAAGTACTGCAGTTTTTCTTTAGGTGTGGTGAAAAAAGCTGATGTATTAGACTCTGTAGAATCTACATTTGTTATTGTATTTCTGATGTTATATATTTTATCAGTGAAGAAACTCATGAAGTCATTACTATTAAACTGTACGTGAATATATCAATATTAATAGGGCTATTAAACTTTATATTAAATGCACCAGTTCAGCTAGAATCTGGAGGTTGTACTTTGTCTTTGGGCAGGGGTGCCCAACTCTGTTCCTGGAGATCTACCTTCCTGTAAAGTTTAATTTCAACCCTGATCAAACACACCTCTCTGTAATTATCAAGTGCTCCTTCAGATCCTAATTAGTTGGTTCAGGTGTGTTCGATCAGGGTTGGAGCTCAACTCTACAGGAAAGTAGATCTCCAAGAACAGGGTTGAGCACCCCTGTGTTAAGGGATTCCCTTTGACATAGTAGCAGAAAAGGGGTTTCCCAAGGTTGCTGATTGGCTGGAAGCTCAGTGCTTGTTCGATGTGAAGTCTTGGGCGTTGGCTGGAGGACGGTGTGGAGTTGTGTATGTCAGTTTTAAGGCGGGCACAAACGTCTGGAACACGGCTTACAGGCAAAACTCACTTGGAACACAAAACTCTCAATGGAAAGAAAATATACTAACGTAAAAGAAAGAAGTGTGACAATCTCCTCATGCTTTCGTTTAGAGGAGTGACTGGCATACAAGCCAGGGAGTGCTCAAAGAACGCAAAAAGCAGCGACAAAAATTATGGCAAAAAGCAGGCCTGAGAACCCAAACTAAAAGCAACGTCTAAAAGCAACTAAAAACAATGGCTAAGAGCATGGTTAAGACAAATAGCTAAAAGCTAAATTCGATGGTGTCCTGAGCATTTAAACTCTGCTTTTGGGCACATCCCAAATTTTGTCTTGACCAATTAGATGCTGTCTTACCTCGGGATATTGCCATGTTTCTCCTCCCAAAACATAAATCAACATGATATGTTATCAGTCACATTGTCCAAATTTTCCCGCTCTTGCAGATATAACCCACCCAGCACCAGACGTCATTTGGACGTCGTTTTTTGGGCTAAATCAAGTCGGCCCTCCATGGACTTCTTTTAGCTCAAAAATCGACGTTGAAAATTGGTCGTTGTTTGGTTCATCGGATTTAGTCCTAATTTAGGCCAAAAATCGACGTTGAAAATTGGTCTTTGTTTGGTCCGTCGGATTTAGTCGTAATTCACATCCGGGACATTTGCTCGTGTGCGCACCTCACCCATTTGAAATATTTTTTACAGAGGCCATTTTCTCGCGTCATGATACAGAGGATATGAGGACGGGAAACAACAACATAAAGTGTTTAATCTTACGAACAAAATGTGTTTTGTAATATTATATCGTTTTATAACGATATCACTGTGCTGTATGCTGCTACTTTTCTCAAAGACATTTTTTTCCACTCATGGAACAGATGAGAGCGCTGTGCAATTAATGTTACCCCTAAACTTTTTCTCAGAGAGATAACATTATTTCCTTTCACTCGCGATGCGGAACAGACAGGGCAGTTGTTTTTATCAAGGAAACACTTTTAGCTCATTTACGTTATGTATAATATTACTTTATGACCACATTAATATGTTGTGTGCAACGTTTCTCACAGTGATATTTATGTGCTGTGCTCTCCTGAACTTTTTCTCAGAGAGATATTTTCTTTTAATCACGATGCGGAGCGGACTGAAAAGTTGGTTTTATCAAGGAAAAATGTTTTACTTCATTTACATTATGTGTAATATTACTGTATGATGATATTAATATGCTGTGTGCACCTGAACATTTCTCATAGATCTGAATTGCTATGCAGTGCTGAGGTGGAGGTCGCTTTTAAAAGGGAAACACTAGAAGTAAGTGTTAGATCTCAGTGCAGCGTTTGACACTGTGGATCACTGCACTTTGATTAATAGATTACATTCTTTAGTAGGTATTTCAGGATCAGCTCTGGATTGGTTTTCATCTTATCTGTCCGACAGGACTTTTTCTGTATCTGTTGGATCCTTTATGTCTGATTCTGTTCCTTTGTCCTGCGGTGTGCCACAAGGTTCTGTGCTTGGCCCTCTGTTGTTTAGCCTGTATATGCTTCCTCTTGGCAAGATTATTAACAGTTTTAAAATAATATCTTATAATCTATATGCTGATGACATTCAGCTGTTTATTTCTTTTAGACCTGACAGTGTAGATAAACTGTCAGTTCTGCAGGATTGTTTAGTCTCCATTAATAAATGGATGGCAAACAATTTTTTGCAACTCAACAAGGATAAAACTGAAATGATGATCTTTGCTCCTGACAATATTACACCTAAGATTAAGCAGGTTTTGGGGGTTTCAGCTACTTCAGATCACAGCGAAATAAGAAATCTAGGTGTCATTTTGGATAGAGCCATATGTTTTAACAGTCATGTAAAGTCTGTAGTTCGCTCATGTTTTTTCCATCTTAGGAACATTGCTCAGATTAGATCGGTGGTCTCAAGAAAAGAGATGGAGATGCTTGTTCATGCCTTCATCTCGTCACGATTGGACTATTGCAATGTTCTGTATACTTGTTTGAATAAGTCTTCTTTGGAGCGACTACAAGTTGTACAGAATGCAGCTGCAAGGCTTTTGACTGGTACCAGTAAGTGGTCTCATATAAGACCTGTACTCAAGGACCTTCATTGGCTTCCAGTTGAATTCAGAGTGCAGTTTAAAATTTTAGTTATCACTTATAGAGCCTTGCATGGTCAGGCACCTCTCTATATTCAGGATCTTTTACATAAACATTCACCGGGTCGGTTTTTAAGGTCTTCTGACCTGGACCTTTTAACTGTCCCTAGAACACGTCTTAAGACCAAAGGTGATCGTGCTTTTTGTTGTGTGGCACCGAGGCTTTGGAACTCTCTTCCATTAGCACTGAGAACTATGGGTTCTGTCAATTCTTTTAAAAAACACCTGAAGACGCATCTTTTTGGACTTGCTTTTAATTAACAGCAATGGTTGCCTGTTATTTTATTTCTGTGAAGATTGGTTTTGTGTGTTGTTTTATGGTAGATCTTATTGTATGCATGTTTGATCCGTTTTATTGACAGTTTGTAAAGCACTTTGTGACTCCTTGTCTGTGAAAGGTGCTATATAAATAAATTTACTTACTTACTTACTTAAGGGTTTTTCCTGTCTCTCTCTACTTCTACACTGCATTAAGAAAGGCACGTACATTGTTTTGGCGCTTACGTTTCCAACTCTTGTTCACGTGACTGTTTTAGGTACAGACTCCGCAGCTGACACATTGTCATGCACTATAGATTTTAGCAATTCATGCTACCAAACGCTAGTCTGCCCGACTAATAATTATTCTTTTAGCTCTGCTGCTGCTTGAGCTGGAACAAATAGTGAACTCTGTTCTATGAGCTGGTTCTGAGGTGTTTTGGAACACACATTTGTCGTGCAATATGGTTTTTGGTACTTCAGGCTACCAGCACTATTTGCATGACTAATTTATTCTCGTCATCCCAACTGAGATGCACTGAGCTGAGCTACTGTGTGAATGAGTTCATGTGTGTGGCAAGCTATTAATGCTCACCATGGTCAGCCTACTTTATGTGATTGATGCGGCACACTCTTGCTACCAACACTCATTTCACATGACTGGCTGTATTATGTAACTACAGCATACATTATTGTATCTAGAAATGTTGGGTGCTTCATGCTACCAAGCAGTGGTTTACATGACTAATTACTCTGTTCTTGTCAGCTCCGCAGTTGTACAGTTCTTACCCCAACTGTGGTGTTGTCTTATTTAGGTCAGGTGGACAACACAACTGTGGTCACGTACCTGAATTGTCGGAGAGGATTACATTTTTGCCCCCTGTGCAGGTTGGCGAGACATGTTCTTCTTTGGACACAGACCAAGTTCCTGTCGATCAGAGGAGTCCATGTCCTGGGTCACCTGAACTCAGAAGTGGACGTACTCTTGAGACAGAGTTTGAAGCCAGAGAATGGAGATTGCACCCTCAGATGGCTAGTCTTATATGGCAGAGGTTCGGCCAAGCGGAAGTGGACCTGTTTGCTTCGAGCATACGTATTGCCTGTTTTAGTTTTCCTTGTCTCCTCTGTCCCCTCTGGGACACTCAAACATGGTTCTCAGATTTCATCAATCTGTTAGCTGGTCCTCTTGGAAGGTTCCCTTCAGACGTGACCTGCAGACTCGGGGTATGTTTTGACATCCCCTCCGATTGGGCGTGGCCCCTGAGTGGAGAGTGCATGTGTTCTGGTCTCTTGGCAGAAATTACCGACGCTATTCTTAATTCTAAGTCCTTGCACAAGACACTGTATGCTTCAAGTGGAAGCCTTTGGCTGCTGGTGTAAGCAATGCAATCTGGACAATGCAGTCCATTGCCCTGCCACTCTTTAGGTTTTATGTGGCAGCCGTATATGCTGAGCATTACCCATAGAAGGTGTTTCAGCAGGATGTTACCCACTGGTTTCCTTTTTCATGCAGGGGTCAAGATGGCCTAGGCCTTTCTGCCCTGGCTATCCCTGGCTATCCATTTGAGCCATTAAAGTCTGTGTCAGATAACTTTTGACCCTAAAGACAATTCTTTTGGTGTCCCTATCTTCTTTTAAGAGAACTGGGGATCTGCAGGCTCTATTAACCCCTCTTTTATGGACTTTGCCCTGGGGCTGGTTAAAGTCTTACTGCAAACTAGGCCTGAGTATTTCCTAAGGCTGCTTTGACTCAGTTTTTATGTTCAGCAAGTGGTTGGAGGATTCTCCCTGGCTGGTGAGGGGTCAGTTAGTGATGTGCAACTTCTGAGTCTTGCCTGGTGGGTGCTGAAGATCTACATCAACTGCACAGCCCAGTGGTGTGGATTTGACCAGTTGTTTGTTTTGGTGGTAAGAGCAAAAGGTCTGCTGACACCAAACAGAGAATGTCACATTGTTAGTGGAGCCTATCTCTCTGGCCTATGAAACGTGTGGTTTCACTTGCCTCTAGGGGTGTGTGCTCATTTTACAAGAGCAATGGCTTCTTCTTAGGCTCTCTGTAAGGGCCTTCAGTGAAAGATGTCTGTGCTGCGGCAGGACGGTCCTCTCCTAGCACTTTCATCAAGTTTTACAGTCTGGACATGAGGTTGGCTCCTGGCACCCGGGTCCGCTTGAGCAGACTCTTTCCTCTGTCTTCCTTTTATCTTAGGTACGTGAGGTGTAATGGTGTAGCATTTCTATAGCGATGACGCCATCGCAGCATCAAAGTGAACCTATGAAAGGGAATGTCTCGGTTATGTATGTAACCTTGGTTCCCTGATTAGGGAACGAGATGCTAAGATGCTGGCTGTTCCGTTCCTTCAATAGCACTTCCTTCGTCATATGGAAATCTGATGAAATAGCGTGCAGCATGCATATATAAGCATACGTGATGCAATGCACATGCCATGTGCTCGGGGCAGTGCTAAGCGTTATTGGCCAATGAATTGGCGTGATGGTATAAGGGCTTCAGACATTCGTCACACCGGAGGTGTTTCCCATAGCGCTGATGCCATCGCAGCATCTTGTTCCCTTTTCAGGGAACCAAGGTTACATACGTAACCGAGACGATCTGTTGTTAAATGGACTTTGATTTTTTGCAAGATGGAGTCATATCATGTGACAAACATCAATAGTGATGGATCGGTTGTTGGATTGCACAAGAGTCACAAATCGAAAGTGTTTTAAAGACTTCCGGATTCTGTTCCTACAGCACAAGATTTTCTCTGTTATTGCAAGTAAGTTTGAATACTTTCACAATTACATTTATTTAGGAGAATGATGAATGGATTTTATAGCTATATGTAAGCGTGATTTGTTCAGTTGTAACTTACACCTGTTGCAGAAGTAAAATGTAGCATTAAGAATAATTCTAAAAGGGTTATTATATTTTCGCCCTTTTGTTTTCATTTTAAGACACGAGGCCGAAAGTATTCTGTGGTCAAATGAAATCTGTCCTTCCGGATAGAGAGATCGATAATCCCAGGCAACAAGTGAATGTTCTTTTAAACTTCTCAATGTTCCGAAAGTTGCTGCATAGTAATGAGTATGTAAATAAAGGCATGTGTTGTGAGTGATCTGAAGAGATTATGACACTAATTACATGTTTTTTTTATATTGATTGTTTGATAACTCAAACATTCAGCACTAGTTATTTTTCTTCATGATTTATTCCTCTGAACTATCATGACATTGATCTTAGTGACACATTGTCATGTTCAGGTCATGATGAGCATCTGATCGTCTTCAGCGACACAAAGATCTCAGTGTTGATCAGTTTATCTGCAGTATGTCAGAGGAGCGAGGAAAGGACTCTGTCTGAGATGAGTCTCTCACAGAAACAGAGGTAAGACTGAGTCTGTTTTCAAAAAAAAAAAAAAAAAAAAAAGAACAAGGAGCGTTTTCTCTCACCATTGTCATGTCAAATGCTTTGCAAAACAAATTAGAACTTCCTAAAAATGTTTTTAGATGGTTACAGCTTAAAAACAGCTTAAAACGTAAATGTTAAATGTCTAATATAGGCTACAGGAATATCCAGCCTAGTTAAATATGTTTGATTTATCATATATGTATATAAGTCCTGTACAACCTCAGACTTAAAATGTTTTAGATTTTGGTTTCAGGTTGCACATTTAGTTGATAGACATGTAAATAATATGGGCTGCATTTCCCAAAACCTTCTTAACGCTACGTCGTTCTTAAGTTGTACCTTAAGCTGTACCTTATCCTTAATACGTGTTTCCTAAAACATTCTTAGTTAAGTTTACCTTCTGTAAGTCATACTTTCGTAAGGTTGGTCTCGACCATTCTATGCCATGCTATGCCTTATTTTTATTGTTTTATTGTTTTATTGACTTTGCAGCATGATTACAGGTACCTCAGGACGTTTGCCATTCAGGAACACTGAATTATTTTGCTGTTACAATAGAATGTGAATACCAGTTTACTCCATACTAAAATAGGACATTTAAAAAAGAGAAGATACTAAAATACATCATACGAATATGCATGGTTCTTAAGATGGAGTCGTATCATGTGACAAACATCAATAGTGACGGATCAGTTGTTGGACTGCACAGGTGTGTTTAAGAGTCACAAATCGAAAGTGTTTTAAAGACTTCCGGATTCTGTTCCTACAGCACAAGATCTCCTCTGTTATCGCAAGTAAGTTTGAATACTTTCACGATTACATTTATTTAGGAGAATGATGAACGGATTTTATAGCTATATGTAAGTGTGATTTGTTCAGTTGTAACTTATGCCTGTTGCAGAAGTAAAATGTAGCATTAAGAATAATTCTAAAAGGGTTATTATATTTTCCCCCTTTTGTTTCCATTTTAAGACACGAGGCCGAAAGTATTCTGTGGTCAAATGAAATCTGTCCTTCCGGATAGAGAGATCGATAAACCCGAGCAACAAATGAATGTTCTTTTAAACTTAATGTTCCGAAAGTTGCTGCATAGTAATGTGTATGTAAATAAAGGCATGTGTTGTGAGTGATCTGAAGAGATTATGAGACTAATTACATGGCTTTTTATATTGATTGTTTGATAACTCAAACATTCAGCACTAGTTATTTTTCTTCATGATTTATTCCTCTGAACTATCATGACATTGATCTTAGTGACACATTGTCATGTTCAGGTCATGATGAGCATCTGATCGTCTTCAGCGACACAAAGATCCCAGTGTTAATCAGTTTATCTGCAGTATGTCAGAGGAGCGAGGAAAGGACTCTCCATCTGAAATGAGTCTCTCACAGAAACAGAGGTAAAACTGAGTGTGTTTTCAAAGAAAAAAAAAGAACAAGGAGTGTTTTCTCTCACCATTGTCACATCAAATGCTTTACAAAACTAACTAGAAATTCCTAAAAATGTTTTTAGATGGGTACAGGTTAAAAACTGCTTAAAACGTAAATGTTAAATGTCTAAAATAGGCTACAGGAATATTCAGCCTAGTTAAATATGTTTGATTTATCATATATGTATATAGGTCCTGTACAACCTCAGACTTAAAATGTTTTAGATTTTGGTTTCAGGTTGCACATTTAGTTGATAGACATGTAAATAATATGGGCTGCATTTCCCGAAACCTTCTTAACGCTATGTCGTTCTTAAGCTGTACCTTATCCTTAATACGTGTTTCCTTAAACATTCTTAGTCAAGTTTTACCTTCTGTAAGTCATACTTTCGTAAGGTTGGTCTGGACCATTCTATGCCATGCTATGCCTTATTTTATTGTTTTATTTTTTTTATCGTTTTATTGACTTTGCAGCATGATAACAGGTACCTCAGGATGTTTGCCATTCAGGAACACTGAATAATTTTGCTGTTACAATAGAATGCGAATACCAATTTACTCCATACTAAAATAGGACATTTAAAAAAGAGAAGATACTAAAATACATCATACGAATACACATGGTTCTTTTCTATAGTCATTTAAAAGTCTACACATATAGGAAATAGGTGATCTCCTGTATTTTTCTGTTTGACAACTGGGGATTGTCAGTTTATCTGAGTTCCTTGTAGTTCGGTCAACTGCCCCCTGAGTGGTGGTAGCAAGTCTCTAAAGCTAGACTTGTATAACTTCCTAGCAAAATCAAGACACCGTTGGACTCATCTCTCTGCTAGTGGACACAATCCAAGAAGCAAGAGGGCGTCGGAATATCCTTGGTACCTTCAACCCAATATGATTTTACAGACCTGTTTCTGCACACTTTCGTTGATTTAACTTGATCAGTAGTCAATGAATTGTGCCAAACAGGAACTGTGTACTCTATCACAGGGCACTAGTAATGCGCGGATGGCGGTTATATCCACGGGCGCTGCAGATAATCCGCAGGTCGGGTGGGTCAGGTAATAAAAAAAAATGCATTCTGAATTTGGTATAGGTACAACAGTAGCATGTCATAATTATGTCAAGAATCACTTCACCTCTAGTGTTATTCTGGACAACCTGGCAGAGACTCTTCAGGAGACTCTTCAGGAATTCCATAGAGTACTTCAATATAGGTTCCTTTTCTACCATTTAAAAAAAAAAAAGAATACTCCAGACTGTTCCACCATGGTACATAAGAAAACTACACTTTAGAACTTTAAGTGAATGGTTGTTTTAAAAAAAGATTCTTATCAGATTACAGAGTCACCTTTTGTGGCCATAAACATAAGGAAGCCATCTTGTGCACTAGATCCGTTGTTACTGTCATTGGTGAATGATCATTCTTTACATCTCAGTCTATACATCATCAGTGGACCACTCCCAGCAAGGGGAACTAACATGTTTTCACGGTTGCTCGGGCTGAATATATGGCTACAAAGAACCTGCAGTCTAAAAGGAGTCAACTTCATTGACAACTTCAGTCTTTTCTGGGGCCATAGACAACTGTTTAAACTGGATGGCCTCCACCCAAACAAACTTGGTGCAAGAGTGTTAAAAGTGCTAAACATCTATTTTTCACTCCATCATCCTTCAGTAGAGTGTGCCAGTCCACCCAACATGAATGGCACTCACACACCTGGACAAAGTATGAGTGACCACAGGACTTCAAATCAGCTTCAGAGTCGTCATGTGGTCGACACATCCCACAAGGACACTGACAACGCCACACAGCCACAACAAGCACTGCTCATGGACACCATCCCGGCTGAGCCCTGCCCACAGAGCTCATCACAGACAGACTGTGATGTACTACAACAGCTCCAAGACTCAGCGCCGAAGGACAACTTTCTGGTAAACAGCCAGGAAAGCCAGGACAACATATTTCAGCCACCGGAAACACCAGAGCCAGAGCCCCGCTCACCAGACACCTTATCCCTCTCTCCAGCATCTCCACTTCTAAGCTTCTCACAGAAAATGGAGGAACTGGTATATGCTGGAACCAGACTCTCCCACTCTTTTGCTGCAAGCCCCCAGATGTCAACTAAAAAACGGCAGGCACCACAACCACCAAAGCCTGTGGGCCCAGCTCGCCCTCCTCCTCCTTCAAGAGCTCTCCGGCCGCTGCCACAACGCCAGGGCCCAAACCCTCCTCCATCTGCTGTAGGTGAACCAAAAACAACTGATAACAACTCTCAGTGATACGTGTCGGGTCCCCGCTACGATAGCAGCAACACTCAGAAATGTTTACATAACAAGCGGGAACCCAGTGTGCCTGTAGCTTTCTCTATCTCTGTTTTATCACGTGATAGAAAGTCTAAGGCCTTCTCAAGCCGTACAGCTGACCCATCTAATCTGCAGCCTATTAGGTATCAAACTAAGACTGCTCTAGAGACAAAAAGTAATGGCATCAAGTTAGCATTTTTAAACATTCGCTCACTAAAAAATAAGTCATTTCTGATCAATGACTTAATAACCAAATGCAACCTGGATTTTATGTTTCTAAATGAAACATGGCGTGAAGACAGCTGCAGTGCAACAGTCCTCAATGAAACACCCCCCCCCAACTTTACTTTCAGGAGTGTCTGCAGAGCTGTTAGGAGAGGTGGAGGTGTAGCTGCTATATTTAAAGATGTCTATCAATGTAACCAAGTTTCATTTGGTCAGTACTTGTCTTTTGAATATCTAGGGATTGTGCTGAAAGGTGATCCACGAATTCTATTTATCATTATTTACAGGCCTCCAAAATACTCTCCAGCCTTTGTTGAAGAGTTTGACTGTTTTGCTATTGCAGGGGATTTTAGTTTTCACATAGAAAATGCAGAAATCAAAACTACAAAAGAAATGATAACCGTTTTAAACACTTTTGACCTGATTCAGCATGTGCATGGACCCACACACAATCGTGGACACACTCTTGATTTACTTATTAGTAAGGGTCTAAACATTTCATCCATTGTCATTAAGGACGTAGCACTATCTGATCACTTCTGTATTTTCTTTGATATATTGATCTCTGCTACCACTGAATCTAGATCCATCTCTGTCAGAAAGAGATGCATTAACGAAAACACTGGTGTGCTGTTTATGAAGGCTATATCTTCAATGCCAAGCATTTCTGCAGACTCTGTTGATCTTCTCCTGGAGTCCTTTAACTTAAAAGTTAAGAATGTCATTGATGACATTGCACCTGTGAAAGTCAGTAAGACGACTGGCAGACAAAAATCATGTTGGAGAAAATCAACAGCAGAACAGAGTATGAAAAGACAATGCAGAAAAGCTAAGCAGATGTGACGGAAGACAAAACTTGAAATTCACTATAGAATCTATAAAGACAGCCTTCATGCTTTCAATGTGGAACTAGCCACAGCAAGACAGAAGTTCTTCTCAAACCTTATAAACAGTAACCTAAACAACACTCACACTCTTTTTGCTACTGTTGAGAGACTAACAAACCCCCAAGTCAGATTCCCAGTGAAATGCTCTCTGACAGCAAATGCAATGAAAGAAAGGTGATTAGCACATCCTCAAGTTATGCAGAGGTTAGACAGATATGACCGCAATTTCAAAAAGAAGTCACTTTGTCTGTTTTTGAAGAAACTGATAGCAAAACTTTGGAAGAAATAGTACAGCACCTTAAATCCTCAACCTGCAACCTTGACACACTTCCCACATCTTTTTTCAAAAGTGTGTTTAACTGTTTAGAAGCAGATCTCTTAGAAGTGGTGAACACCTCACTTCTCTCTGGGACTTTTCCAAACTCCCTGAAAACTGCAGTTGTTAAGCCCCTTCTGAAAAAGAGCAATCTTGATAACACCATTTTGAGCAACTATAGACCAATATCTAATCTTCCTTTTATAGGCAAGATTATTGAAAAGGTAGTTTTCAATCAGTTAAACAACTACTTAAACTCAAATGGATACCTGGACAATTTTCAGTCTGGTTTCCGACCGCATCACAGTACAGAGACAGCGCTCGTTAAGATAATAAATGATATTCGCCTAAATTCTGATTTACGCAAAATATCAGTGCTGGTACTACTAGATCTTAGTGCTGTGTTTGACACTGTTGATCATAACATTCTTCTAGAGAGACTGGAAAACTGGGTCAGACTTTCTTGGATGGCTCTCAATTGGTTCAGGTCATACTTAATAGGGAGAGGTTATTATGTGAGTGTAGGAGAGCATAAGTCTAAGTGGACGTCCATGACATGTGGAGTCCCTCAAGGCTCAATTCTTGCGCCGCTCTTGTTTAGCCTGTATATGCTCCCACTAAATCAAATAATGAGAAAGAACCAAATTGCCTATCACAGCTATGCTGATGATACCCAGATTTACCTAGCCTTATCGCCAAATGACTACAGCCCCATTGACTCCCTCTGCCAATGCACTGATGAAATTAACAGTTGGATGTGCCAGAACTTCCTTCAGTTAAACAAAGGAGAAAACTGAAGTCATGCATTCGGAAGCAAAGAGGAAGTTCTTAAGGTGAATGCATACCTTGATGCTAGGGGTCAAACAACTAAAAACCAAGTCAGGAATCTTGGTGTGATTCTGGAGTCAGACCTTAGTTTCAATAGTCATGTCAAAGCAGTAACTAAATCAGCATACTATCATTTCAAAAACATTGCAAGAATTAGATTTTGTTTCCAGTCAAGACTTGGAGAAACTTGTTCATGCCTTTAGACAGCTACGTCCAGAACGCTGCTGCCAGGATTCTGACTAGAACCAGAAAATCTGAGCATATCACACCAGTCCTCAGGTCCCTACATTGGCTTCCAGTTATATTTAGAATTGATTTTAAAGTACTTTTACTTATTTATAAATCACTCAATGGCCTAGGACTTAAATACATTGCAGATATGCTCACTGAATATAAACCTAACAGACCACTCAGATCATTAGGATCGAGTCAGTTAGAAATACCAAGGGTTCACACAAAACAAGGGGAATCCACTTTTAGCTATTATGCTGCCCGCAGTTGGAACCAACATTTAAATCTAGACTCAAAACTCATCTGTTTAGCTGTGCATTTAGTGAATGAGCACTGTGCTTTGTCCGAACTGATTGCATTATGTATAATCATTTTCTGTTTTTAACTGTCTTAAATTTATTTTAAATCAATTTTTAAATCATTTTAAATCATTATATCAATCAGTTTTTACATTTTACATTTTTTGTTTTATTATTGTGATCATTGTTTTTATGATTGTTCTACTTCCTTTTTTGTGATTATTGTTTTTATTATTGTTTTTATGATTATTCTGCTTCCTTTTATGTAAAGCACTTTGAATTACCTCTGCGTATGAAATGTGCTATATAAATAAACTTGCCTTGCCTTGCCTTGCCTATACAAATATTATTTTTGAGTTGTAATATGCCCAGTGTTGAATTAGGCTAACTGAAGTGTTTTAATGAGAAAAAAAAAAAATATATATATATATAAAATAAATAAATAACTATATATATATATATATGTATATATATATATATATATATATATATATATATATATATATATATATATATATAACTATATATATACAAACAAAACATTGGCAAACAGGTATATTAGGACAGAGCAACCTGTAAGACAGGCAAAGGTCGATCAGCGGCGAACATAATCCAAGGGGCAAGGCAAACGGGTAATCCGATGAACATGCAAGAGTTTATACGAGGAGCAAAAAGAGTCCAAAACAACAAGGCAAAGGGTTAAATCCACAACAGGCGAAAAGTCCAGGGCAGGCTGAAGGCAGAAAAGACAATTTAACCAGGCTAGAAAACAAGACTAGGAAAAACGAAGCTAGAAACACGACTGGACTAGACTCTAGACTAAGGATTAACAAGGTGGCTCCATACATGTGGCTAACACTAGATGAGTGCTAAATGCTCAACACAATACGGCAACTAGGAAGAGGAAAGTACAAGGCTTATATAGTGTGCTCGATTGGTTACAGCTGTGCGTGTCATCAGCGCAATGAATGATGGAAAATGTAGTCCGGGGTGTGGTGCAACAGTCTGTGTAAAGTGAATGGCAGGGCGACCACTGGTGGCGAGTGGACTGGCGTTCAGAACCAGATTCATGACATAGCCACCCCCCAAAGAGCGGCTTCCAGATGCTCCAAACAAACAATCCAGGAGAGTGGTGGGGCGGAGGCGGGACAGGGCAAGGGAAGGAGGGCCAGGTCCATGTAGAGGACTCGGGGACTGAGGCAGGACCGGCAGGCCAGGGAACCAGGGCAGAGCTGGCAGGATAGGCGAGGCTGAGGGCCACCAGAACAGGACACCATGGTGGAGCAGACGGACCAGGAGCACACCAGAGCGGAGCAGACAGAGCAGGAGCCCTCCAGGGTGGAGCAGACGGACCAGGAGCCCTCCAGAGCGGAGCAGACGGACATGGAGCCCACCAGGGTGGAGAAGATGGACCAGGAGCCCACCAGGGCAGAGCAGACGGACCAGGAGCCCTCCAGACCGGAGCAGACAGAGCAGGAGCCCACCATGGTGGAGCAGACAGACCAGGAGCCCACCAGAGAGGAGCAGACAGAGCAGGAGCCCTCCAGGGTGGAGCAGACGGACCAGGAGCCCACCAGGGTGGAGCAGACGGAGCAGAAACTCACGGCAGAGACTGATACCTGGGGAAAACAGAGGCAGAAGAGACAGACAGAGCAACAAGGACAGAGGCAGGGAAAGCAGTGGGCTTATTAGCAGTCACGGTGGAGACTGAACAGGCAGACAGTTCATAGTCGACGTCCTTGGTTGAGACAGATGGGGCAGAGAATTCTATGACGGCCTCTATAGCTGAGACAGGACAGCCAGAGAGTTCAGTGACGGCCTCCATTGCCGTGACAGGACAGGCAGAGAGTTCACTGACGGCCTCCATAGCCGTGACAGGACGAGCAGAGAGTTCATAGGTTGGGAGTGTATCGCTGGGCGCTACCAACATGCAGGGAGCTAAAGCAAACATCCCGGTTTCGTGAAACTTTCGGGAAACTGAGGCGGGCATCATAGCCTCTAAGGATGCCGCAGAAGATGCTGCTGCTTCCAGAGGCTCTGCAGCATAAGCTGCCACCTCTGGAGACTCAGTAGTGGTGTACACAGCCCAGACACACCATAAAGCGATTCCCATTATGGGAAGCGCTGCAGACAAGAAAATAAGTTCATGAACAGGAGGGGTGAGGTAAGTAAGTTTGGGGATACTGGCTGAGCGTGTAGACACCAGCGGTGCATCCCTCACACCGGCTACTAGACTGGGACATCGAAGATCGGTCCTTGATCTGGATGCAGTGACGAGGCTCTGGACAATCAGCTGTGACGTGACGAGACTCTTGGAGACCAGCTGTGATGTGACTTAATTCTGAATGACCAGCTGAGACGTGACTTGACTCTAGACGACCAGCTGAGACATGACTTGATGCATGAAGATCAGCTGTGACTTGACTTGGCTCATGAAGATCAGCTGTGGCTTGACTTGGCTCAAGAACAACAGCAGTAACTTGACTTGGCACATGAAGATCTGCTGTGACTTTACTTGGCTTGTGAATATCAGCTGGGACTTGACTTGGCTTGTGAAGATCAGCTGTGACTTGACTTGACTTAGGAAGAGTAGCTCTGACTTGACTTAACTCAGGAAACACAGCTGTGACTTTACATGACACCGGGATGGCAGCAGCGACATGACAGAGCATTGTTGTCGCCACCATTTTGTGAACGGGATCTGCTATCGCCGACATTATATGATCACGCTCCGGTGCAGCTGCCATTTCATGAGTGGGTTGACATACCGGAGTAACGATTGGCACACCTGAATGTCCCGGAGCTTGCGGTCGACTAAACTTTGCGGCTGCCATCTCCGCATTCCTCCTCCGCAACGCTCACAGTGAACTGGTGTGACGCCCACGGACTGGCGTTGAGTAGCTCATCCAACAACATAAATTTACACCAACAATGTGGTGCAGCTGCTGGGTAATCAACCCTGGTTGTGGAGTAAATGAAAACACTATGGAAAATATATTAGGATACTATAAAAAAAAAAACAAAAAAAAAACATATATATAGGCATTTGTTCTTCAAGCCATGTTGGGTATTTTTAGGGACCAGTTCTTACTATTAAATAGTTGCTTAATAGCATGCATATTACTAGCATATTGGCTATTCATTTACTTGAATAGCTTATAAAGCACATATTCTGCAAGACCAGTGTTGTACATCCCTAATCCTACCTAATACATAAACTACCTTACTAAGCAGTATTTAGGAATTTAAGGCAAAATCTTAGATAATAGTTAATTAATGGTGAGAATTAGACCTTAGAATGAAGTGAACAATAAAGTATATTTATAACGCAATGCAAATTGACATTGCCTTTATCACTGTATAGAATACTATATAATAAAAATTTTACCTCATTCTGTGACATGAAATCATGTCAGATCCCAAAAGGAAGTTATTTCAAACAGTCAAGTGATGTTATGAAATGAATTTGTAGCAAAATATTTTTACAAATGACTTTTTTTTTTTAGATATTTAAATATGTATTTGTGTATTCAAATGTTAAAGAAAAGTTTGGCAAATTACTAGTGCATGTTTTTATAATAATAAAGAGGTGTTTTTTTTTTGTTTTTAATTCTATCAGTCATTTTTGTAATGCAATGTACATTTAAATCAGAGCTGAACTGAATCGTGCTTCATCATCTCCTCTTCTGCAGGTTTTTGGGTCCTGCTGCAGATGAAGCCTGTCAGTATGTGACTGGAATTATGGGTAAAAACCCTTTACTCCTGAGAGAGCTGAATCTGAGTGAACATGAACTAGGAGACACAGGAGTGAATCAGATTGCTGCTCTACTGCAGGATCAACACTGTCAACTCAACACACTGATGTGAGTATTGTTAGTTTATTTAAAATGTTACATTACTTTTAATAGTACTGTTGTTGTAGTTGATAATATTTCCTCATTTGTTTGAGTCAAAGCAGTTTTTCTCAGCTTCACAAAAAGTCACTGTAATGTGAAGTATTAAAATTAAACAGGCAATGAAAAATGGCATCAAGCTTTATATCAAGCTTTAAGATTTGAACAGTGAGAGACAGAAGAACAACAGAAAAATCCAGAAAAACACATTTCAAAAAAGCTATAAATTGATTTGCATTTTAATGAGTGAAATAAGTATTTGACCCTTCGTAAAACATGACTTAGTACTTGGTGGCAAAACCCATATTGGCTATCTCAGAGGTCAGACGTTTATTGTAGTTGGCCACCAGGTTTGCACACATCTCAGGAGGGATTTTGTCCCACTCCTCTTTGCAGATCCTCTCCAAGTCATTAAGGTTTCAAGGCTGACGTTTGGCCTCTTGAACCTTCAGCTCCCTTCACAGATTTTTTGTGGGATGAAGGTCTGGAGACTGGCTGGGCCACTCCAGGACCTTAATGTGCTTCTTCTTGAGCCACTCCTTTGTTGCCTTGGCCGTGTGTTTTGGGTCATTGTCATGCTGGAATACCCATCCATGACCCATTTTCAGTGCCCTGGCTGAGATAAGGAGGTTCTCACCCAAGATTTGACAGTACATGGTCCTGTCCATCGTCCCTTTGATGCGGTGCAGTTGTCCTGTCCCCTTAGCAGAAAAACATTTTTACACCTCCATGTTTGACAATGGAGATGGTGTTCTTGGGGACATAGGCAGCATTCCTCCTCCTTCTCCAAACACGGCCAGTTGAGTTGATGCCAAAGAGCTTGATTTTTGTCTCATCTGACCACAACTCTTTCACACAGTTCTACTCTGAATCATTCAGATGTTCATTGGCAAACTTCAGACAGGCATGTACATGTGCTTCCGTGCATCCTTCTGTGTAGTTCTGGGCTGATTCCTTACCGTTGTTATGATCATTGAAACTTCATGAGGTGAGATCTTGCATGGAGCCCCAGACTGAGCGAGAATGGCAGTTATTTTGTGTTTCTTCCATTTGCGAATAATCATTCCAATTGTTGTCACCTTCTCACCAAGCTGCTTGGCGATGGACGCCATTCCAGCCTTGTGTACGTCTACAGTCTTGTCCCTGACATCCTTGGAAGCTCTTTGGTCTTGGCCATGGTGGGGAGTTTGGAATCTGATTGATTGGTTGCTTCTGTGGATAGGTGTCTTTTATACAGGTAACAAGCTGAGATTAGGAGCACGTCCTTTAAGAGACTGCTCTCAATCTTGCTGATTAATAGGGGATCAAATACTTATTTCACTCATTAAAATACAAATCAACTAACTTTTCTGAAATGTGTTTTTCTGGATTTTTTGTTGTTATTCTGTCTCTCACTGTTAAAATAAAACTGCCATTAAAATTATGGACTGATCATTTCTTTGTCAGTGGGCAAACATACAAAATCAGCAGAGCATCAAGTTTTTTTTTTTTTTTCCCTTTACTGTAAATGTCCATGATTTTGCATAATAGGACTTTATCTTGCTGGGGTTTGTTGTTATTTCATGTTACTTGTTACCAGGTTTCTGTTAGAACAAAACACGGCGAAGCCATGTTAAATTGTTTTTAACACGTACAGTAACTGTAATTTCAAACTGTTAAAAGAAAAAGCTCAGTAAACTTTTGCACAGATATATTATTTATAACCACATGTAACGCGGACGCTGAGGCGGTGTTAGAATCCAGTTGCAGAAGTTTATTAAAAACAACAGCAAACATACACGATGAAACGGGCAGAGGGTCAGTAACCGGAAAATCAGTCCAAAACATAAACGTAATCCAAACAGCAGAGTGAAAACACAGGCAGTGGGTCGAATACCGAGAAGACAGTCCAATACAGCAACCAAATCCGACAGGGGTAATCCGTAAACTCAAAAACCAGAAACAAAGCAAGACAGCAACAGGTAATCCAACAGAGTAATTGACAACGCTCGGTAAGGCAGGTTCAACTGGCAATACTTCGCGAATTCATGAGCACATGGTCAGTCTTTATATAGTGCCAAACAGGAAGTAACAATAGAAGCAGCAGAGGGAGCATGCAGGCAGTCCTAGGGTGAGGGCTCCCTCTGCTGGCGTGGCATTACACCACAATGCAAATAGAAATGTGTAACATTACCAGATTTAGTGCTACACTTTTATTTGTCCCCCACCAAGAAATGTTTTTTTTTTTTCACAAAAAGTTTGGATTTACAAAATTATTAATATTGTGCACTGATTTTTCTAGAATAACTTTCGTTGCTGAATTATCCACTAACCTATTTTCTAATATATTTTTGTAATATATATATATCTATATTTTTATGAATATGCATATATTTTTCTCTTTTTGTGTGTTTTTTTTTTTTTTTTTTTTTTTTTTTTTTGTAATGGAGCAGTCTGTATTTAGTAGGTTGTCAAAGAATGATTATTAGTTCCATTAGTTCCACACACTGAGATATGGAAATTCTACATTGATTTAAGAGAAAAACTACACTTTCACCGTTTAATTCTGTGTAAATTAAAGATAAGTGGCAAAGTCAGAAAAACATAAGACTGCTGAATGTAATCATGTTTACTGATTGCTGGTATGAAAGTGTTTTGGTATGAAAGTTTTTTTTATTTTATTTATTTATTTATTTATTTTTGGGGTTGAAACTTACATTAAGGTTATTAAATGCTGTACTAGTTGTTAACTAATGTAGTTAATGTTATCCAGTGAAACCTCCTAACTTGGATAAATAGCTTACATCTAAATGGGTAATTTTGCTGATTTTCAACTTTTGCATACCTTTGTAGCTTTTGTGTAGTTTGTAGGATATTTAAATGAACAATGTGTAGTCATTCTCCATGTTACTTCCACCCAGATATCACCGTTTATTTGTTAGCAAAATTACTGGAGGACGCAAAACACATGAGTAAGTTGATCATCATAGAACTGAGTCATTGTTTTTTCTATCTCTGTCTTCAGTCTGTGTGGATGCAGAATTACAGAGGAACAGTGTCTCATCCTGACTTCAGCTCTGAAATCAAACCCATCACACCTGAGAGAACTGAACCTGAGCAGGAATGAACTAGGAGACCCTGGAGTGAAAAACCTCAGTGATTTACTGATGAATCCACAATTTAAGATGGAGAAACTAGAGTTAGTATCATTATACCGTACAACAGTTACAGTGTAATTAAAGTTTCTTGTTAGGGCCCGAGCACCAGTGTTGTGAGGACCCTCTTGGAATTGCTCCATTTATTATTATTAAGGCTTGAGTACCGGTGGTGTGAGGACCCTGTTGGAATTGCTCCGTTTATTATGGCCTGAGCCCTGGGCGTTATTTTAGGCATTATCAGAAAAACTGCCAAACCGCACTGGCCCCAGAGGGTTAAATTAGTGTAAAACAAGTAATTTCCTGTTGCCAGCAGGTGGTGCTATAATTATATCAGAACATTGGGATTTGGATGTGTTCAGGTCAGGACTCTTATCGAACGAGTGAAGTTTGGGGCAGATTGGACATTGCATGTATGAGTTACAACAACTTCCTCTTTCATGGCATTAATAGCATGCATTAGCACCAAGTAATGTTGTTAGCATGTTTCTAGCATGTTTAGCACAAAATAGCATATTTTGCTGTGCTTTTATTAGTGCATTACAGTGTTAAACTCCATTGTGCATCTTTGAGCATGTTACTAGCATGTTTAGCAATCAGTGGCTTATTTTAGTTTGTTAGTAATAGTGCATCACACTGTTAAACATGTCATTGTAAAATATGTAATTCCTGACAGTAGGTGCTACTATGACTATGACTGAATATTGCAACGTAGAAATGTTTAGGCCAAGACTCTTATCAAACATGTGAAGTTCGGGGCAGATCTGACCCTTCGTGTCTGAGTTACAGTAACTTCTTGTTTCATTGCATTAATAGCATGCTTTAGCATTTAGCCAAGTGTTGCTAACATGTTTTAGGATGTTTCTAACATGTTGCTCCCCTATTTAACATTTGGTGACACTTGGTGCTAGGCGTATGGTGCTAGGCGTCCATAACGGATTCATTGTATAATTAGCATGCTTTAACAAATTATCTAAGTGTTGCTAGCATGCTTTACCATGTTTGTAGCATGTTGCATGTTAAGTTCGGGGCAGATTGGACACTGCATGCCTGAGTTACAGCAATTTCATTGCAATAATAGCAGGCTCTAGCACTTGGCTAAGTGTTGCTAACAAATCTTGTTTGTAGCATGTTGCTAGCCTATTTAACACTTGCTGATGCTTTTTAATATGTTCCTAGGAGACATAACAGTGTTAAACATGCCACTTCCTGTTGCCAGCAGGTGGCGCTATGACTATAACTGAATATGGACATGGACATGTGTACAGGACATGACTGTTATTAAACATAAAGTTTGGGGCCGATCGGACGTTGTTTGTCTGTTTGTTTGTTAAAGTATGAGGCCTGAAAATGGCAAAAACTGCACAAAAATCACACAGGAAACAAAAAAATATCTCTCTTTCTGTTGGGTTTTGGATGTTATGCCAGGAGACTTTTTTGAACACTGTTCAAAAGTTTCCTGTATTCTTACAGTAACTTTCTGGCAGCAAGGTTGTCAGTTACTGTATTGTTTTACAGCAATGTACTGTAATGTACTTTACAGTATGTACAACAATGTACTGTATAACTACAAAACAGTATTGTACTGTATTTTTACAGTACTTTGTAATTTTGTTTCTACTGTAATTTGCTGTCCTGTAATTATTATTGTGTATTGTGTAGCTGGAATAGTACATACAAATAGTTATTAAAATTGTAATGCTACTATAATTCAGAATTACAAAAAGACAAAAAACTATCCAAACATATTTACAAAAGTATTTATATTAAAACATTTAAAAACATTTTAGTATAGTGTTCGCTACCCAGAGTACAGTGCATCAACAATTTACAGCCATGAAAGCATTTTAAGTGTGCAAGAATATAAATGAAACAAACAGATGCATCTTGAGGACTGGATTGAGAATCAATGTCCTAAGAGAGAACGTCTCGGTTACGTATGGTAACCCTCGTTTCCTGATGGAGGGAACGGAGACGTTGTCTCAAGTGTACAACACTAGGGGTCACCCTTGGGAGCCCAAACACCTCTGATAGTTTGAGAAAAAGGCCAATGAAATTGGGTGTGCAGATTTGCATAGCTGGCCACGCCCCGGACATCCGGGTATAAATAGGGCAGCGCATGCTCTGCTCACTCATTCTGTTCTGAGGAGTCGAAGCGTCTCAACTCACTCAGAGGCGGTCCAGAGTTGTGGCATGGAGGACACAACGTCTCTGTTCCCTCCTTCAGGGAACGAGGGTTACCATACGTAACCGAGACGTTCCCTATCTGTCGTACACTCCGAGTTGTGTCAAGTGTACGACACTAGGGGTCCCTATATCGCAAATAGTAACAAGACAAAATGTTAACATAAGTGCAGCTCACCTCTTTGTGAAAAAGGCACTATGGAGATCACAACCTGCCCAGAGGGGGGGGGGTATAAAGTGAATATCATTAGATATGGGACCTGAAGTGGGTCTCACGCTAGGGGAGACTACCAAATTCAGATCTTAGAGACAAACCTGTCTTCAGGGGAAACACCGCACCACAGAGAGGGTAGGTGGAATTACACACATGGGGCCACACAAGGAGCCACTACATATGGGGCACAAATCCAACCAAGAGTTAGTAAAGTAACCATACCTTGTGTTGGTGTTTGCAGCGAGTTCCTCCGCTGAACTCTGCCACATCCAGAAGTGCCAAGTGATGGAGAAGGTGTCCAGGGTTCACATCAGGAAACGTACTGAAACTTAGAAGTGTAATCACCATTAGGGGAAGCACTTAAACAAGCTCTACACCCAACCAGAGTGCTGAGTCAAGAGCTTGCGTTTAAGACTCTAGCCAACACTGGTTCCATGCGCAAACTGTAAAATCTGGCAAGTGTATTAGGTGTAGCCCAAACTGCAGCTCTGTAGATGTCTGTTAACGATGCCCCATTCACAAGAGCTGCCAAGGCAGCGATGCCCCTGGTCGAGTGGGTTCTCACTCCCAGTGGGCAGGGCAAGCCTCTGGCCTGGTAGGCCGTACGGATCACATCCACAAGCCAGTGGGAGATCCTTTGTTTGGAGACAGCCTTTCCCTTCTGCTGTCCTCCATAACAGACAAAGAGCTGAACGGAATGTCTGAAGTGCTGAGAACGTTCCAGGTAAATGCGTAGGACACGGACCGGGCATAATAAGGTCAGGTTGGGGTCATCTTCCTGGGAAGGAATTTCTTGCAGGGTCACCACCTGATCTCTGAAGGGAGTGGTGGTTACTGTGGGCACGTATTCAGGCCGGGTTCTCAGAACAACATGAGAGTTTACCGGTCCGAATTCCAGGCACGAATGTTGACGGAGAGGGCTTGAAGATTTCTCGCTCTTAACATAGGTGAACGCAATCGGGGAGGCTGTCTCCATGGAGAGGGCACAGAACCAAGCAACTGAAGGGCTCAACGGATCTTACTGTAGGCCAGAAGGACCACAGACAGATCAAGAGGAGATGTGGTGCTACCAGGGAGGGTTCACCTTCCGGGCATCTCTAACAAATCGTGGCCCACTGATCTGCCTTCTACCAAGTCACGGTAGCTGTACACAGACCTTGGTGTAGAAGCAGAAAGGTGCCTATCCAGGCCTCCTTGGAGAAGGGATAGCACAGATTTGATGCCGCAACTTCGTGGGTTCTACCCTTAGGAAGAACACCTGCACCATTTCCAGGACATGCCACCGCCTGGTGGAGGGGGCTCAGTCCTGTATAAGGTGCTTACCACTGTGGGTGGAAGGTTTCTGGAGGCTTCCTGGTTGTGTCCAGGGACCACAGAAGGAAGTTCCAGAAATCTGGGCGCGGGTGCCATATTGTGCCCTTCATCTGAGGAAGGAGGTTCCTTCTCAGGGGGATGTGTCACGAAGGAAACGATGGTAGGAGCATGAGCTCCGAGAACCAAGTTCCGTTGGGCCGAACAGGGCTACCAAGAGAATCTGTTTCGGGACCTTTCCGACACTGCACCGTGTCTGTGCAAGGCTCACTGAGGAATAAGCTGTACGGTCAGCTGAGTGCCAATGGATCTGAACCGAGGGAGTCCTCGGTCAGGCCATACTACCACTGGCAATGAGTGAATTCTGGTGTGGCAACAGATCTACCTGTGCCTGGCCGAATCGACTCCAAAACAGCCGGACCATTTGAGGGTGGAGCTTCCACTCACCTTGAGGCGAACCTATCGCCCGGAAAGTGAGTGGCGCACAGAAGCCTGAGTCTGTGCTGGCTCTAGGGCAGGAGATGGCAGGTGAGTTGTGACATGCGAAAGTAGTGTACACCATCCTGACGGTCAGTGTACACCACAGTCGCTGTGTTGTCAGTGCCAACCAACACATGCTTACCCAAACAGAGGCCGAAACCCCTTCAGGGCCCAAAGCATTGTCAACAACTCGAGGCAATTGAATGCCCAAGCAGCCGAGGGCCCAACCAAACCCCGAGGCTGTATACCCGTTGCACACGGCGTCCCAGCTTGACTTGGAAGCAACTGTTGAGACACAGTGCATCTAGACACTTGTCCCAGGGGCATGCTTGCCCGCAGAACTAATGTGTCCCCAAGGGCTGAAGGTTTGCAACACAAAGTGTGATGTACACACGATGTGAGCCTGGTGCCACGTCCATCTCGGGACTCGGTATGAAGTCAGTGCTACAGCGGTTCCATATGCATCGGGTCCAGCAGCTTGACTGCGGCTGAAGATGCCATATGTCCCAGAAGCTCTGGTACATGAAGGAGGCCGCTGTACTGAACCAGAGTGCACTCACACACTACACTGACTATGCACAGGCAATATGTGAAGAACAGTGACCGAGTCCATACAGAGAAAAGAAAAACCTTGTACTAAGGAGAGTTTACCCTTTTCCCAAATGACTTGAAGTCCCAATCAAGCCAAGTGGTTGAGAACCACATCCCTGGAGAGTGCAAACCGAACCTCATGAGTGTGCTAGGACATCCAGTCACAGAGATAACGGAGAATGCATATGCCCACTACCCCGAGGGGGCAAGGGCAGCCTCCGTGACCTTCGTGAATGTGCGGGGCGGTAGGGATAGGCCGCAGGGTGAACCTTGTACTTATTGGCCTGACCTCAAATACAGAGTCTTGGAAGGATCAAGACATGACAGTATGTGTCCTTCAGGTCCAACGCCACAAACCAATCTTAAACCCTGACACACAAAGGATGTGTGTTCAAAAGGGCTCAATTCAAAAAACCTCAGTTTTAAGATTGGTATGAGTTGACCACCCATCCTGGTACAATGAAGTAGAGGCTGACAAACCCCTTTCTTCATTTTGGCTGAGGGGATAGGCTCTATCGCACCCTTACCCAGGGGGGCTGCGATTTCCGCTTAAAGAACCACAGCATTCTTGCCCTGAGCTGATTTGTAAGAGAATGCCATCTCTGCTCGTGTAGCCAAGTCAGGTAGTTCTGAGAAGCTTAAGGGGAGGGCCCAAAGTCTCGGGACTCTGCAGTCTCAGAGGAATTATACCCGACGTACCTGGAATGGGGATGTCGTGGCTGAATAGAGCAAAGAGCGCTATGCTTGGAGATGAAGCCCCAAGAACACGGGGTGTCTTTGCCAACATGCAGAGAACCAGGTAAGTGCCCAACACAGCCTGGTCTGCAGATTCAGCATCTAGCCGTCTCATGGAGGGCTATTGCTGCAAGATAACTGAGAGGGGGGGGGGCCTTCACACTGACCAGGCAGTGACTGTCAGAAATGGGTTTGTGCCGAATCCATCTCTCATCCCCGGGTCGAGAGTGGATCTGGGTGGGTCAGTTAGCCCGCCTGCTCTGGGTTGCTCGTCTGAGGAAAAACTAGAAGCCTAACGAGGGTTCTAGAAAGCCTGCTGACAAGCTGATGTTGCTACCTTCCCGCAAGAACTTTGACCGTTGGGTGGGTCTGGCCGGAGGCCCGGCTGTCACGGGGCCTCAGGAGTTCTATAGGGGGCAGTCCGTGGCGACGAACAGACAGGAGTAGTCGGGGGTACAGGGCCATAGCCCGACCCATGGGCTGAGGCTGGATACATGATGGCCTCTGTCTGCTCTTTTACCACTGTGAAGAACTTGCGTGCAAATTCTATCACAGTGTCGCCAGAAAGACCATCCTGGGAAATGGGGGGTAAGAACCGTTTTTTTTTTTTTTTTAAACAGGCTTTCCACGATTTGATCAACTTCTTGTGCACTTCCGGGAAACAGGCACTGGAAACGAGCGTACAGGTCGTAACCCAGATGTCTATTAATCAGCCCCTCCTTGGCTGCCTGTTTCAGGCACGGTCGCCATTTTAGTGTCCGCCTCAAACTGAGAATCGGCCCCCCGCAGAGGTTCAGCTTCAGCTTCAAACAGCTTATGCCCTCCTGGCGATGCTGCCGCTATAATGACAAAAAAGACAAAACCTGTTATCCACAGCACCAAGAAAAATGAACAGACAGCTTGGGGAAAATAGTGAATAAAAATTCTGTAGCATAGATGAAAAATAAATGAATAAATAAATAAGTTTAATTCAAAAGTTTACATACACTTTGCAGAATCTGCAGAATGCTATTTATTTTACCAAAATAAGAGGGATTATGCAAAATGCATGTTATTGTTTATTCAGTACTGACCTAAATAAGATATTTCACATAAAAGATGTTTACATATAGTCCACAAGAGGAAATAAGTTGAATTTATAAAAATTACCCATTCAAAAGTTTACATGCACTGTTTTTTTGTTTAGTGATAGTTGTTCATGAGTCCCTTGTTTGTCCTGACCAGTTAAACTGCCTGCTGTTCTTCAGAAAAACCCTTCAAGTCCCACAAATTGTTTTTTCAGCATTTTTGTGTATTTGAACCCTTTCCAACAATGTCTGTATGATTTTGAGATCCATCTTTTCACACTGAGGACAACCGAGGGACTCATATGCAACTATTACAGAAGGTTCAAACGCTCACTAATAAATATATAAGAAAAATTTATTCATTCTGTTCAAAACTTTTTACCTCTTAATTGATCATTTTTCCTTCTGGAGCATCAGTGAGTGTTTGAACCTTCTGATGGATCTTATGGAAAGATGGATCTCAAAATCATACAGTCATTGTTGGAAAGGGTTCAAATACAAAAATGCCTGAAAAACCAAAGAATTTGTGGGACCTGAAAGATTTCAGTGGCCAGTTTAACTGTTCAGGACAAACAAGGGACTCATGAACTCACTTAACAAAAACAAAACAAACAAACAAACAAACAAACAAACAGCTGTAGATCATTCAGGTAACAGCACAGTATTAGGAAAACTTTGGTAACACTTTACAATACGTTTGCAGAAATATGCATTAATTTATGCTTAACTAATGCAGAGATAATCATGAGTTAATATATAACTAAACCATTTATTAACCCTTTCACTGGTGAGTTTAAAATATTCTATCTGACCCTCCAGAGTGAGTTTTTTTTAAGCGACCGTTATTCTAGAACGTTCACTTTATTGTTTCCATGGCGACGCGTCATGATTGACACCTGTTACAGTGCGAGTGAGACGAGAGGCGAGCGGATCCACAAGCAAGCTTTTATTAGAAGGACTAGACAGATACATGGTCAGGCAGGCAGGGTCAAAACAGGAGCGAGCATTATCCATAGGGGCGATCCGAGAGAGAATATACCAATAACCAGAGCGAGAGTCCAAAAGGCAGGCGGCGATGAGTCGTATACGATAAACTAGGGGACTAGGAAACTAGGAAACATAAACAAGATAACAACCAAACAACACTCCGTGCAGTGTACAAGGAAGTCCGTGGTTTTATAGAGCGCCTGATTGGTCATGGAGGCTGACGCAATCAGCGCGGTGGAGGATGGGAGATGCAGTCCAAAATGCAAAGCAACAGTCAGAGAGCATGAAAAGGTGAGAGTGACATCTGGTGGTGGGTAGTCCGCAGAACACCGACCAGATCCGTGACATAGTCCCCCCCCAAGGAGCGGCTTCCAGACGCTCCAACCGAATAAGCAGAAAAAAACAGTCCAGTGGAGCGGTGGGGGGGCCAGGAGACTGAGGCAGAATCGGCTGGGCAAAGGCCCTCCAGGGCAGAGCCGGAGGCGGAGCAGGAGGCTTAGGAGCCCTCCAGGGCGGAGGCGGAGCAGGTGCCCTCCAGGGCGGAGCTGGAGGCGGAGCAGGAGGCGCAGGAGCCCTCCAGGGCGGAGCCGGAGGTGGAGCAGGAGGCGCAGGAGCCCTCCAGGGCGGAGGCGGAGCAGGAGCCCTCCAGGGCGGAGCTGGAGGCGGAGCAGGAGGCGCAGGAGCCCTCCAGGGCGGAGCCGGAGGCAGAACAGGAGGCGCAGGAGCCCTCCAGGGCGGAGCCGGAGGCAGAGCAGGGGGCGGAGCAGCCCTCCAGGGAGAAACAGGAATCTGCGTCACGGTCTGGGACCTGGGGAAAGCAGGGACAGAGGAGGCAGACAGAGTAGGGGGAGAAGGCGCAGCAGCCCTCCGGGGCGGACCAGGAGGCGGAGCAGGAGGTACCGCAGCCCTCCGGGGCGGAACAGGAGGTGGAGCAGCCCTCCGGGGCGGAACAGGAGGTGGAGCAGCCCTCCGGGGCGGAACAGGAGGCTGCATCTTGGACGGGGACCTGGGGAGAACAGTGACAGAGGATGCAGACAGGAAAAAGGGAGAAGCAGAGAGTTTAGCAGTTAACGCCCCCTCCATAAGAGGTTCTACGGCCGACGCCGACACCTCTGGAGGCTTTGGCGCAGCTTCTCCGATAGGGAAGGCTTCGGGAGCAGACTTGAGACCCGACGGGACCTCTGAAGCAGGCTTGTGATCAGCGGGGAGCTCTGGGTCAGGCTGGAGACCAGACGAAAGCTCTGCAGCAGGCTTGAGATCAGAGAGGGACTCTGGAGCAGGCTTGAGATCAGACGGGAGCTCTGGAGCAGACTGGTGAACAGACGTGGCCTCAGGGGTTGATCTGTGAACAGACGTGACCTCAGGGGCACAGTGTGCAGCCCACACACACCAGATGGCAACCGCCATTAGAGGAAGAGCAGCAGCGGGAGGTTGTGGTGGGTCCAGTACACTGGTTACCATGATAGGCCGTGATCGTGGGATATCTGACGAGGCATGGCACGGCTCCGGGAGGTCAGACGAGACATGACGAGGCACTGGGAGGTCTGAAGAAACATGGAGAGGCTCTGGGCGATCAGACGAGACATGACTTGACTCTGAGCGGTCAGACGAGGCGTGATGGGGCTCTGAGCCGTCGGGCAGGATATGACTTGGTTCGTGGTGACCAACTGTGACCTGACCTGCTTCGTGAAGATCAATAGTGAACTGGCTTGACTCTTGGGGATCAGCAATGACCTGACTCGGCTCGTGAAGATTATTAGTGACTCTACTTGACGCGGGGCCTTGGCGTTGCCTTGACGTTGCTTGACGCGGGGACGACAGCCTTGACGTTGCTTGACGCGGGGACGACAGCCTTGACGTGACTGGACTTGGAGGCCGGACTGGACTTGGAGGCCGGACTGGACTTGGAGGCCGGACTGGACTTGGAGGCTACAGCTGTAGCCTGACTTGACTCTGGAGCAGCGGCTGAAGTTTGACTTGGCTCTGGAATAACAGCAGCAGCATGGCTTGGCTCATGAGGATCTGCTGTAACATGACTTGACTCAGGAACAACCTGGCTTGACTCAGGAACAACAGCTGTAGCGTGACTTGACTCGTGGGGAACAGCCGTAACGTGACTTGACTCGTGGAGAACGACAGCTGTGTCTTGACTTGACTCTGGGGTAGTCGCCGTGGCATTAAGGAGTGCCATTTTTGCTGCCCATACCGTTACTAGAGGCGTGTCCAGCACGTGGGCCATCATGACCACAGGTGGCGTCCGGGTGCTGACCACAGGTTTTGTAATGGCGGCCATCTTGTGCAGTTGCTTGGAGACGGTGGCCATCTTGTGCAGTTGCTTGGAGACGGCGGCCATCTTGTGCAGTTGCTCTGACGTGGCAGCCATCTTGTGCAGTGGCTCTGGCGTGGCAGCCATCTTGTGCAGTGGCTCTGGCGTGGCAGCCATCTTGTGCAGTGGCTCAGGAAACACAGCTGCAATTTGACTTGACTTGGGAAGTTGACTAGACTCAGGAAACACAGCTGCAACTTGACTTGACTTGGAAACTTGACTTAACTCAGGAAATGCAGCCACAACTTGACTGGACTCGAAAACTTGACTTGACTCAGGAAATGCAGCTGTACCTTGACTTGACTTAGAAACTCGACTTGACTCAGGAAGCACAGCTGCAACTCTATATGGCTCTGGTATGGCAGCCGTGACGTGACAGAGCTCTGTCTTCGCCGCCATCTTGTGAACGGGCTCTGTAGTCACCGCCATTGTGTGGACGCGCTCCGGCGCGGCCGCCATCTTGTGCGCGGGTTCTGCTGACGCCGCCATAGCATGAGCGCGCTCCAACACGGCCGCCATTTCACGAGCGATCCAGGCGGTAAACTTGTTTGTGGCGTCGTGATCCGGCGTGACCACCAGTCTGCGAGAGGGATGCGCGGCTGCCATGTCCGCGTTGTCGCGTTCCTCTTTCGCGACCCCCACAGTACACGGCGAACCCGCACACAGCAACGCAAAGTTCATAAATGCGGCTAATGATGAGCGCGGAGCCTCACGTCTCACTCTCGCTCTTAGCGGCTCATTGACGCCATCGGCAAACAGTTCAATAATAATACAGTCCGGGAGGGTAGAATAGTTTGAAATGGCCAAAAACTCACGGATGTATTGTTCGAGTGTACGTTGTCCCTGTTTGATCCTGGCTAAAATCAGGTCTGTGTCCACATCGGAAGATTGTCCGGGTGAAAAGCTGCTGGATCCTGTTGTGACGGAGTGTTCTGTTACAGTGCGAGTGAGACGAGAGGCGAGCGGATCCACAAGCAAGCTTTTATTAGAAGGACTAGACAGATACATGGTCAGGCAGGCAGGGTCAAAACAGGAGCGAGCATTATCCATAGGGGCGATCCGAGAGAGAATATACCAATAACCAGAGCGAGAGTCCAAAAGGCAGGCGGCGATGAGTCGTATACGATAAACTAGGGGACTAGGAAACTAGGAAACATAAACAAGATAACAACCAAACAACACTCCGTGCAGTGTACAAGGAAGTCCGTGGTTTTATAGAGCGCCTGATTGGTCATGGAGGCTGACGCAATCAGCGCGGTGGAGGATGGGAGATGCAGTCCAAAATGCAAAGCAACAGTCAGAGAGCATGAAAAGGTGAGAGTGACATCTGGTGGTGGGTAGTCCGCAGAACACCGACCAGATCCGTGACAACACCGCAGCCACTATAGCGCTGTATGACAGACTTATCGCTTTTATTTAGTTTTTCCTTTTTTATTCAAAATATTCACACACTTGCTTACCATGTTTTCAACTATCTGATATTCCGATTCACGAATACGTGTAAGTGAGTGTATTTTGCCGTTTTAAAACCTTTATAAATGATCTGGATCGTGATCTATGACGTGTGATGGGCGCCGCCATGTTTGTTCGCGCTGCCGTTCAGAGGGTCCTGTCAGCCGGATTTACAGCACGTAAATTCACCAGTTTCTCCCGAAATACATGCAAGTAAGTAGCTGGTGAAGTGGGAAAGGAATGGAGTGAATTATATCATTACTTACATTATGTGTATCTGATATAAATCAAACACGTCGGCAAATTATACTTGAATGGATTGTTATTGCTGCTTCCATAGACATCTGTGTGCATTTTACAAACTCTAAATGTATTGTTTTACTAGTAATTATGTGTATTTAAATTCCTGAAACCTAAAATAAACGATAAGTCGTTGAAAACACTGCTCAATTGTGATTATATGACAAGCGCAGCGCGCATCTCTCTCTGGCTCAGCGCCACCAACGCGCGAAAACACAGTTTGAATTTGGCAGTTGCGTGACGTCACCGAACGTTCGAAATCCCATATGTGGGACCGTACTCCCAGGGGCACAGAAAATAGAATCCCATATGTGGGACCGTACTGCTCAAAGGGTTAATAATTACTTCATCAGCGACTAATGAACATTCTATATGATTTATAGATTAAGTAATCAATAAATTGTTATTAGTTAAATGTGTCAATGTAATAATTCCCTAATAACTTATTTTATGAACTAATAGTGTAAATTTGTGTGTTAATTACCACAATGGGATAAAGCCATGCATTTAATTTTGTTGTCTGCTTTAATTAATCATTAGCTAATGATTTGCAAAGATATCATTATGTTGTGACTTTACTTGTTGAGGCTCAGAACTATTAACTAATTGTTAAGTAATATGTCTTTGTAGTTATGGATTTAGAATTAGTTAGTTAGTCATGTGCCTCAACAAGTAAAGTAATAGCATAATGATATCTTTGCAAATCATTAGCTAATGATTAATTAAAGCAACTGGAAGTTGAAGTACATAGCTTTGACCAGTGTGGTAATTAACATATACATTTACATCATTAGTTAATAAAATAAGTTATTAGGGAATTTATACATTATTAACACAATTAACTAATAACAATTTATTGATTACTTAATCTATGAATCATATAGAATGTACATTAGTTGCTGATGTAGTAATCATTAATAAATTGTTTAGTTCTTCGTTAATTATACATTAACTCATGATTATCTCTGCATTAATTAAGCATGAATTAATGCATATTTGTGCACACGTATTGTAAAGTGTTACCAACACTTTTGAATGCGGTCATTTTTACAAATTCAACTATTATTTTCTCTTGTGGACTATATGTACTGTAAATGTCTTTTATTTGAAATATCTCATTCAGGTCAGTACTAAATAAAAAAAAAAAATAAATAACATGCATTTTGTATGATAAGCTGTCTTACTTTGGTCAAATAATTACCATTTCGCAGATTCTGTGATATGTAAACTTTTGACTTTGACTGTAAATAAAAAAAATAATTAATGTAAATAATACTTACCAAAAAAAGTGCCTTGTGACAGCATTGCCCTTCCCAGGGTGCAAATACAAGTGGACTACACTGTAGAGCTGCAAGAAATTAAATAAATTTGATTAAATAATGTGTTAGCCTACTTGTTGACCGTGTGTGTGTGTGTGTGTGTGTACTTGTTCTTGCTACATTGTGGGGACCAAATGTCCCCACAAGGATAATAAAACCTGAAATTTTTGACATTGTGGGGACCATGTTTGTCACTGACAGGCTCGAATCGGACTACATTATAAAAGGGATCCCTGAGAGACAGACAGTTGTTTTATCGTAATATATATCCCTTTTGTTTAAACTCAAACTACCGTGTATCGATCTCCTTACCCCCAGCAGACTCCATTGACAAACACGGTCTTGCATACCATAATAAAGCAAGCTTCGTTCAAACTCGACAGAGAGAAATTAAAACTTACCAAAACACCCTCGGTTTGTCTTTCCACAGTTTCGATAAGCATCAACTCTAGTTTTGGTCGAACTAAAGCATAAGCTAATTCACTAGCTTTGAAAATGTCGGGAGAGCAGCGGGTGAAAGAGCGCGTAACTCAGGGAGTTTCGACTACAGATACAGTGGATTATAACGTTTGCGGCTAAGCTTGCAGTTTCATTCCACACAAAAACTACACTATATAATAAAAACATGATGATCAAATTAACTTCCCGAACTTGCAGAAATCTGGCTTTTCTCTATCTGTCGTTCACTCCAACGTTGTGTTGAGTGTACGACACTAGGGGTCGCTCTTGGGAGCCCAAACACCTCTGACAACTTTAAGAAAAGGCCAATGAAATTGGGTGTGCAGAATTTGCTACTGGTTGATATGTACCGGTCTCAATAAAGTTTATGCTTTTGGACTGTGAACAAGATATTGCTCAGGATGTGTGCTGTCTGTGGTAGTTTGGCAGGGATCGGTTCCAGAAATAAATATATTTTTTGTCCTGTCTATTGCTTAGGTTATCACCCCTGCCACCCCTTTATTTTTCTTGTGTAACAAGTGTGACAATCTGTGTTGTAAGGAAGAATAACATCTTTTTTAAATAGACTTTCAGACTGCAGTATCACTGAAGAAGGATATAAAGCTCTGGCTTCAGCTCTGAGATCAAACCCTTCACACCTGATAGAGCTGGATCTCACAGGAAATGATCCTGGACAATCAGGAGTGAAGGAGCTCAATGATTTACTACAGGATGGACTCTGTTCATTAAAGACCATCAGGTGAAAAAAACACTTAAAGTATTTAAAAATGATCCACAGATGTGAAATCAACTGTATGAAAATAGATAGAAGGGTCAAATGCACCATTGCTGAATAGGAATGACATGAACTGGAATTAAATAGCAGTTCAGAGAAATTCAACAGACTCAACATAATTATAGCAAAAATAATATAAAAATCTAAATGATCTGAAATCTTTATCTGCTTCCTGTAGGTTTTTGAAAAGTCCTGCTGCAGAGGAAGCATGTGAGTATCTCACAGAAGTTCTGGGTAAAAGTCCATTACTACTGAAAGAACTGGATCTGAGTAGAGATAAATTAGGAGATCTGGATGGAGAGAAACTCTCTGCTCTTTTGATGGATTCTCATAGCAAACTGGAGAAAATAATGTGAGTAAACATGATTTATACATTGAAACCTCTTTGATTATTCACTGTTAAAGTCTGTCAGTCACATGTGTAATCAGATATAAAGAGCTGTTGATCTGATGTGTGCTGAATATGTGCTGAATAATAATAATCAAGCATTACGTTTAGTTCAGACAGACCACAGCAGTCAAGCTCACATCAGCTGATAGTCAGCTGTTCCTGACGTGTAAAAAAACAGTTTTGACACTTATCACAGCAGTCCATTTCAATCCATTCTTTCAGCATCTCTTATATCACATCACTGCTCACAATCAAACTCCCTCCTCCAACCCCAACTCCACCCAACTCAACCTGTAATCTAATCTGACTTTTTTTTTTTTTTTTCAGTATCAGTTCACTACATTGCAAATATTCTTTACCATGTATTTGTATTTTCTACACTACATTGACTAGCTGCTCTCCCCGCTCTAAGCATGTCTGCATGGACAGGCGTGTGTTTTGCCCAGAACAGAACTATACCACCAACACTAACAGTATGCAATGTAATGGCAATAAATATACTTGACAAAAGTGGTCCTGACTGAAATGCTGTTCTTGTGTTCAGGCTGAATAATTGTGAGCTGACAGAGAAAAGCTGTTCAGTTCTAGCTACTGTTCTCTCCTCCAAAACCATCCTGAAAGAGATGAACCTGAACAACAGTCGTCTGCTGGACTCAGGAGTCAAAGAGATCTGTGAGGGACTGAAGAATCCTGTGTGTGAGCTGAAGATACTGAAGTAAGTACATTTCACCAACAGCTACACTCAACACCACAGCAATGAGATTAAAATTGCACACTGGCTAATGATGGGAATATTATATGTGACCCTGGACCACAAAACCAGTCATAAGATTTATACTTAAATCAACATCTGAAAGCTGAGTAAATAAGCTTTCCATGGATGTGTGGTTTGTTAGGATAGGACAATATTTGGCAGATTATTTAAAAATGTGGAATCTGAGGGTGAAAAAAAAAATACTGAGAAAATCACCGTTAAAGTCAGTAGGAAAAATGGTAGGAAAATTACAATGAAATGACAGTGGAGTAGGCCGGATAGGAACTGGACCTGTGAATAATATTTAAAAGTTGCCTGATTTTATCGGAGGCAAATCAATCTTTGAGAAAACTGGACTTGTCATAGTTTATGACTTTATCTGTACAATTACTTAGTCTATGGGCTAAAGTTTTAGCGAAGAGTTTCGCATCTGTAGTTATTAAACTAACAGACTGATAACTGGCAAATTCTAAGGGATCTTTGCCCTTCTTGAGTAAAAGGGTTATGAGAGCTGTTTTTTTTATCCCTGTGAACGGTTCCATTTTCGTTCGCAAAATTAAAAGAGTTAAGAATAAGTGATGATACTATATCCCAGATGGTGGAAATTAATTCAGGGGGAATTCCATCACTACCTGGAGTTTGTTCTTTGGCATGGAGTCTAGAGCCAGTTTCAGTTATTCTAGTGACAGTGGGCCATTTAGCATCTCTAAGTGATGTTCATCAAATTTGGAGAGGGGAAACTGCTGAAGAAAAGATACATTTTGTCGATAACTAGAGGAAGAATTAGAAGTATATAGTTCATAGTTAGAGTCAAAGAATGTGAGTAACCAAAAAGTACCTGGTCTACTTTGGGCAACTGTTTGGTTTCAGGTTTAGGTTTAAAAAAAAACACAAAAAAACAACAACAACTTAAGAGTAAGTAAATGAATTAATTTTTGTGTGAACTATCCCTTTAATGTTAATAAAACAACAAAACACAAGAACTTTAATACAGTTGCTTTAATAAGAATCAATGTATAATTGATGTACTCTATTTAGTAGTTTATTTTTATATTTGTTAAATCATTTTCTTGAATGCTACTTCTAAATACAACAACTCTACCTATAGCACTGTTGTTGTTTTTTTTTTTTTTTTTTATTTGTATATTATATGTATTTGTAGTGTATATCTTTGTTCTTATTTTTTAATGACAAAGATAAAATAATAGGGATGGGACAATACATTGATTCGTGGATTGATTCTGAGATCTTCCGAATGCATCTCCATTCTCTTTGGAATCAATTCTGAGCTTAGATTTTTACAGCAGATGGCGTTCTAATCTAGTTTATCCGCACACTCAAATGCTCATAAAGAAGAGTGCTGAAGAGAACTTGTGCGTTCGGCTGAGTCATGTAATTTCACCAGGGCTCAGATTACCACAGACGCAAGATTATTGTAAACACAGCCCACTGTGAACACCCTTGTAATTTGCTTCAACCTTTTCAAATTGTATAAATGATTATTTTAGGTCCAAGTGCGTGAAGTACACTAAAGTTTGTGTAAACTCTTTTCTCTGCTGTGTCAGTCATTCTCTGTTCAATTCAAACTCTGATCGTGTTCAGTTACAACAGTAAGCTCAGTAAAATTATACATATATACATAAAACTATATATATATACAGGGCAGTTTAGTGTGGTGGCTGAACTGGAACCTGCAAAGTTGTGTTTCCGGGGGGAGCAATTTAAATGGTGCACCTCTAAGAGCACATGTATGTGAAAAGTTTGGAGAAGGTCTTCAAGGACTTTCACCCATTCAGCTCAAATTCAGCCCTGAAGACGCAGCTGGTATGAACATTTTCATTTGTGTTATTGTAAAATATCAGTTTTGAAGTTGTAAAATGTTAGTGTTGTGTTTAAATTCTGTGGATTTTGTTTAGTGGTAAGAGGTAACTACATAAGTAGGAAAAGTGCCCATTCTTCCAAATCAAATAAGAGGAGAAGATAGTAAAGCTCTGGGAGTCATATATTTGGTTAAAGAGGACAAACTATATCTAATGACCTCAATCAACTTTACAAAGAGAAAGAAGAAAATGAGAGTTAGAAAAAATCTCCTCGAAGAAGAGGTGAGAGGGAAAACTCCAAACCAACTAATGAGGAGAGAGCTGCTAAGCCAAGTAGCTAGCCTTTATGACCCGATAGGTCTCATAACACCTGCTAAAGAAAAGGGTGCTATTCTGGTAAGAAAGGCATTTCAGGAAGCTGGAAGCAAAAGTCTAAGTCTATGTCTTCAGCTCTTTGAAGAATATGTCCGCCTCAGCCACGTTACTTTCCATAGAAGCCTCACGTCATTCAGCTAGATTGGGAGACCTTGGAGTAACTTTCTCTGATGGAAATGACAAAAGCTATGGAGCTGTGGTGTACTTTAGATGGGAGACAGAAAAAGGTGTCTAAGTCTGATTGGTTGAGTCCAAAGCAAAGCTGTCACCACTAGGTCAAAAAGGAGAAGCAGTCAAAGCTGAAATATGTAGTGCAGTCTTCGAAGCATGACTTAGAAGACACTTTGAAAAGCACAGTCAAATGGAAATTGATAGATGGTTTCATCTGCTGGATAGCCAAACTGTGTTAGGAGCAATCCAAAGAGACAGTTATGGTTACCACACCTTTTTTGCAAACAGGGTTGGGGAGATTCAGGAAACAGAGTCTGTGTAAGACTGGTGGCTGACCTCATAAAAAGGGGGCAACTTCAGAGTTTAATCTCAAATAAACCAAAGTAGGAGGAATTTTCTTTGACAAAAGATGTGTCCAGAGTCAAACCTACTGTGCTTACTATTGGAGAATATGAAGACGCATTAAAAGATCTCTTCCTTGCGACTCAGGAGGGCATAACCTTTCAAGATACCATTCTCAACAGACTTACAGGACTCTTAGTTTGTAGAGGAAGGTTCCAAATATTCAATAAAGAAAAAATGGCAGTACCCATTCTATCATATAAAGCATGGATATCCACTCTTCTAGTTCAAGAAGCCCATGGAGTGAACCATGAAGAAATAGAAGGTATGAATGAGAAGGAAAGCTTGGGTGATAAAAGGCAGAAAATTAGCAAAAAGATTTGTTGACAACTGCGTGACATGCAGGAAAGCCAGGGCAGGAAAGTGTCAGCAGATCATGGGTGACCTTCCACCAGAGTGAACGACACCATCAAGACCATTTGAATACACAACAGTAGATTTATTTGGACCTTATGAAGTGAAGGATGAGGTGAGGAAGAGAGTAAAGCTTAAGGTATGGGGGATTGTCTACTGTTGTATGGCATCTAGAGCTATGCACACAGATGTTGTCAGTGACCAGTCAAATGCCTACCAAAGATTTACGGCATTGAGAGGGCATCCAAGAAAGCTGTGGTCCGACCCTGGAAAAATCTTTGTGGGAGCGACACCTTCCTTGAACGAGCTTTATATGTTCCTGGACCAGTTGCACAGGTCAGAATTGGAGAATGAGGTTTCCAAGCTTGGGACAGAATGGAGTTGGAAAATCCATCCAGCAGACTTACCCCACAGAAACGGACCTACAGAAGCAGCTGTTCGCACTGTAAAGCAGGCCTTGCATAATCTGTGAGGAGATGGAGTCTTCACATGAGGTGAGTTCCAAACATTTCTATACATGGCCAACCTTGCTAATGAAATACCTATAGATGCCAGGACTCAGAGCCTGGAAGACTGTGTGGACTATATCAGCCCAAACTATCTTCTATTTGGAGGAAGTGGACCTAAAGGAGATCTGGGGAGCTTTGAGTTTGAAGGCTATCCCTATAAAAGGTTTAGAGTCAACCAAACTGAAGTAAACTGGTTCTGGAAAAAGTGAAGTCAATTGGCTGGACCTAATCTATTTGTGAGGAGTAAGTGGCACACAAAACGGCGAAATGTTGCTATCGGAGACATCGTCTGGCTAGCTGACCAGAAAGCATTAAAAAGACTTATGGGCATTGTAAGAGATGTGAATGTGAGAAGTTACCCCAGTTATCCAGTTTCAGCTGTGAAGCCTGTCCAAAGAGAACTGTCAACCAGAAATGATGCAACAATCCTTCATAGGGACATCAGACGATTGATTTGTTTTACTTCCTGAAGAAGAACAAGAGCAAGAATAAAGGCATTGTTATAGCAAGGTTATTGGTGTGACCTCCTTAGGTTAGTACACCTGTATATATATATATATATATATATATATATCCCTATGATGCATCATGGTCACTACAGTGGACAGCTATTTGGAAGCCATTTTGATTTTAAGATGTAGCATCACATCCCAAACACCAACTGGCAAACCCCCAATGTGCTTTCTACAATTCCATTTAATTAGAGATGCACCGATGTATCGCCAACAATCAGTATCGGCCAATGCAATTTTTTTCACTATCGGTCATCGGCCAATTGTTCAAAATCAGTCGATGACCCTGGTAAAAAAAACAAGCATATGCTGGTAGGTATGTTTTGATGCTGGTTTAAGCTGGTCCTTTGCTGGTTTATGCTGGTCCTTGATAACATAAACCATCATCAGAACATACCTAACCAGCATCCCAGCATCAAAACATACCTACCAGCATATGCTGGTTTTCTTCACCAGGGGATCAGGTCCAATCAAAAGTTGGCGGAAAAACGCATGAGACTGCAACTCATAGCGTACTGTGAGTGAAGGTAATCTTTAATTTAAAATTTTAAAAATTAACATGACAATAAGACATTAACAGTTAAAATAGCATCATTAAAGCAGGCTCTATTTAAACATACGAATCACCCGTAGTTCAAGCCAGCATTGCCAGATCCGCAGTTTTTCTCTACAGCAAACATTTGCAGCACGCCCCGCATCCAATAATCACAAAGAGCTCTTTGCTTTCTTACTTCTAATAAGAAAGAAACTCTCAACTTTCAAATCCTGTACATTAATCACAAAATACAAGCAATGAATGCTGCTGACGTTTTTAAATGTGACTGACAGATCACTATTGCTCATCAGTTTGAATAGCAGTGTGGAGCGCGGCTCTTCCAGTTATAGTTCCAATAAGTTATAGTGCAAAATACACATGAATGTACATCATAAGGTATGTTGAAAGGTACTGTATGGCTTACCAACATGTATCATGTCTAATGTAATCACTCAATCAGTGTTTTTCAACCGTGGAAGGATGCAAATAAAATGGATTATAAACAGTAAGTCACTTAATGTGACATTTACCTCAGAAACATTATCTGCCGTTCACTGTTCATTAGTTAGCTATAAAACAACACTGAAGAGAAGCTTTTTCACTTATTATTATGGTACTGTATGTTTGAATAAATCTGGCATTAAGGTATTTATGGAAGGAAAATTTATGTTTAAGTTTATGGTAACAAAAGTGGTTAACATTCAACCTGTTCTTTTTCATCAGTATTATTTGTGGTCTGAAATTTGTGAACGGGAGTTCCTCTTTTGCTGTGCTATAAGCCGGGCTTTGGATGCTTTTACTTTAGATTTCAAATTCACGACCTTGTCACTTTTTTTTTACAACAAATTGTCTGTTGTGTTTATATCTATTCGCTCTTTAAAACTAAAACAAATGTTCGAAAGATGGATTTGTTGTTATTTTTAATTGAAAAGCACAACAACAATAAAACGGTAGGCTTCAAACTATCTTATATAATGTTAATATTAATAATGTTTATTAATGAATTAATTAATTATGTTTATAATTATTAAATATATTTTGACAGCATTTATTAATCTGTTAGTATATTAATGTTAGTTTATATAATTATTCATTGTTCATGTCAGTTCACAGTGTATTAACTAATTAACACAAAACTTTTGAATTTAAAACTATAAGTAAATGTTGAAACTTTAAGGTTATTAAATGCTGTACTAGTTCATCATCAGTTCATGTTAACTAATGTAGTTGAACACTGAAACATCATTATAAATAACTAGCATCTTAATGGGTAATTTAGCTGATTTTTAACATCTGCATACTTTTGTAACTTTTGTGTCCTTTGTAGTATATTTAAATGAACAATGTGTAGTCTTTCTTCATGTTATTTGCACCCAGATATCACCATTTATTTGTCAGCAAACATCTGCTGGAAGTTGAAAAAACACATTAGAAAGTTGATCGTCATAGATCTGATTCAGTGTCTTTTCTCTTTCTGTCTTCAGTCTGTGTGGATGCAGAATTACAGAGAAACAGTGTCTCATCCTGACTTCAGCTCTGAAATCAAACCCATCACACCTGAGAGAACTGAACCTGAGCAGGAATAAACTAGGAGACTCTGGAGTGAAAAACCTCAGTGATCTACTGATGAACACACAATTCAAGCTGGAGAAACTACAGTTAGTACAGTTAAAGATTATTTATTTTAAGACAACAGGTCTGAAGTTATATTGTTTAAAGCAGTGCCCTGGTTTTGCCATATTGGTCACATTTTGTATTATTTATTTATTTACTTATTTTTTATCTAAGTAATTGTTTAATTTGCAGCATTTGATTTAATATTCTAATTGTGTAAATGCAGAAATCAGCCTTTTAGCAGAGAATAAAGACTAGAGGCATTAAAAAAATAAAGTAAAAGAAGTAAGAAATAAGTAAGTAGAAGCAGTGCCTGACCTCATGCAAAACTAATGTGACTCAAAAACAAACTTAGAAAGTAAATGCCTGCGGTAGCTGTATTATGTTCATCATAGACCCTAAACCTTAGTTGAAATCAAATAAAAAAACACAGGAGTGAATCACTTATGTGACATACTGAAGGATTCACTCTGTAAACTGGAGAGATTGAGATCAGTAACATTCACATACAAGAATCAGGAAACATGATGATAATGATAATATTTTCTTTTCTTAGTTTATGCTGTTTTTGCCATTGCAGGTTAAGCAACAGTGAAATGACAGATGAAGGTTGTTCTGCTGTGACTTCAGCTCTGAAATCAAACCCATCACACCTGAGAGAACTGAACCTGAGTGAGAATGAACTAGGAGACTCTGGAGTGAAAAACCTCAGTGATCTACTGATGAACACACAATTCAAGCTGGAGAAACTAGAGTTAGTATCATTATATTGTACAGTAGTTACAGTGTGATTAAAGTTTACTTTTTAGTTTGACCACTGGGCTCTTGTCACATCATTCAACAAGATTCAGGAATACAATGTTTTATGTGCATGTGTAAAAACAGCATGAAACCTGCTGAATTTTGACATTTTTGCTGGGAAACAAAACAGAAGTGACAACAAAAAACAGTCTAACAAATGACAGTAGATGTTTCTGACAGTTAGATTTATACTGGACTAATGGTGTATTTCACTTTTTTTTGTTTTTTATTAAAGGAAAAAAAATAATATATATAGTATGTTTGTATAGTTAGAAATGGGAAACTATACTCTAAAATGGCTTGAAAAAAATGAATGATTGATTTGATAATTTTATTCCATTAGAAATGTGAAAGTAGACCATTTAATGTTGTTAAATTTACTATTGATTCTACATATTAATTTCCATCGGTAAAATTCAGTTACTTGTTGACTGAGGGTCCAGACTTGGATTGTAACTAGTCTCCTCAAATACTCTCTTGGTTTGTTCATTCATATATTAGAAGTTTCCATGATTTTGCTGGTGTATTAGTGAATGTATGGCATTTGTTCATGATGCATCATAGATCTGATTCATTGTCTTTTCTCTTTCTGTCTTCAGTCTGTGGAGATGCAGTATTACAGAGAAACAGTGTCTCATCCTGACTTCAGCTCTGAAATCAAACCCATCACACCTGAGAGAACTGAACCTTGGTGAAAATCCAATAACAAACACAGGAGTGAATCACTTATGTGACGTACTGAAGGATTCACACTGTAAACTGGAGAGATTGAGGTCAGTAACATTCATATACAAGAATCAAAATAATTAAAATCACTTCAACAGTTTAATCCAAAACACTTTATACTATCTAACGATGCCTACAGACAACGTCTTAAGTGAGCCCATCCAGTAGATAAAACTGTTAAAGTATATTATAGAGTTATGGTCCTTGCACACTGAGTCTGTTATTTCCGATATGTTTTTTTTTGTTTTGTATTTGTCATCCTAAAAAGTCATTATGCACAGACACCTACACACTAAGTCTGATGTGTATTAATTAATCCATTGTTAAAAAAATAAATAAATAAATAAAAATCACAGAACAGTACAAAATGGAGTCTTCAAGCAGTTAGGATGACTTTGAGTTTAAATTGTTATACCTTATTCTAGAGACTACAGTGATGCATGACATGGTGAAAAATTACTGAATGAATAATACTGAAAGTAGCTTAAGATTCATTTTAAAAGTGTGCCCCCTAAAACCTAAAAGCACAAGTGGTCCCAGACTTTTAAGGAAGTCCCAGCAGCAACTGCATTTCTTAAGAAGGCAGAGGAATTTTTTTCTTCTTTCTTCTTTTTTTTTTTTTTTTTTTTTTTTTTTTTTTTTTTAATTTTATTTATTTTTTTTTTTAGCGTCAACAAAGCTACATTTTACAATAGCATTTCTGAGGCTCAAGCTCAAAACGGAAATATAGCTGCTAAGGATCACTGATCCTGGATCAGTAAGTGACGCCACTAAACCTCATAACTCTATTGGCTCCTGAAACTGTCAGTCAAACCTCATTATTCCTCCCACCTCTCTCGTGAATAAAGTGTTGTGCGCAGTTTGGAGCATCTCAGCTCGTTTGCAGTCTGAAGGTTAATAAAAATCTGTTGACTGAATAGGTACAGAGGTAGAGTGCCTTAGTTTAGCATTTGTTGTCGAGTCACAGCCAAATAGCTTGTATGAAGCGCGGAATCATTTATATAGTAACACTCTACAATAAGATTTCATTAGATCATGTTAGCTAATGTATTAACATGAGCGAATAATGATCAATACATTAATTACAGTACAACAACATCAACAACGTTTATTTATAGAGCACATTTAAACAACCAAGGTTGACCAAAGTGCTTTACAAAGAATAAAACACAAATAAAATTAAAGCTGCAAGCGGCGATGAAAGGGCCCTTGCACCCAGGCTCACTGCCGACCTGTGGCTTTAAGAAAAAAAAGAACGGTGGGCAGTATGCTTTTAATATAGTAAATATAGGAAGAATATGTCAGTCATTAATGTAAATGTAAACATGTTAAATGTAGAACAAGTTACATCCTTTTGCCAGCAGTTGGCTCTCAAAATTCAGATCAGTGTCAAAAATCACACCTAAGTTTTTTAACAAAAGGATGAATATTTGATGACAAAGACCCAAAAGTATTAGTGATATCAGAGACAGCACCTGGGGCTCCAAACACAACAATCTCGGTTTTGCTCTCATTTAATTGGAGAAAGTTTCTGCCAGTCGAATATTGCTATGTCATCATAGCAATTTAAAAGGTCAGAATAAGAGCGATCAGAGAAAGAGGAATATAGAGCTGGATATTGTCAGCGTAACAATGGTATAAAATATAATATTTCCTCATGATCGAACCCAAGGGGAGCATATACAGACAAAATGAGATAAGCCCTAAGAGAGACCCCTGAGGTACACCACAGATAAGCGATGCATAAGGAGAGAAGTTTCCAATCATCACCTTAACTGATCTATCTGAGAGGTATGATGAGAACCAGTTTAATGCCGTGCCCCTATTACTGACTTCATCCCTTAAACTTTTAAGAAGGGTCACATGATTAACTGAAATAAATGCAGAAGTGAGATCAAACAACATCAAAATAGCAGTCCACAGCAAGAAGTATATCGTTTGACACCTTAGGCAAAGCAGACTCTGTGCTATGATGGGCTCTAAAATCAGACTGAAATTTGTCTAAAATATTGTTTTAAGAAACAAATGCAGATAACTGATTAAAAACAAATTTCTCTAAAATTTTAGACAAAAACGACAGCTTAGAAATGGGCCGGAAGTTGTTAAGATTGATCATGTCCAAATTTGGCTTCTTTTAAAAGAGGCGTGATCACTGCTTGTTTGAGACACATGGGAGCACAGCCACTGTCTAAAGATCTATTTATAATAGCCAAAATACTAGGGCTAATAGTTTCTAAAACCTCTATAAAGAGCCGAGTGGGGATAACATCCACAGAAGAAGTGGTAGGCTTAATCTTGTGAACTATATTACCATGCTCAGACAGGGATATAGGTTCAAACAGAGCATGGCATTCAGCGGGGTCATGACTGCACATTGTAACAATGGACTGTGTAGCATCCATCTTTCCCATAAAAGAATGTAAGAATGCTGCACAGGTCTCAGGAGTACTGTCCAGACCAGAAGCATTAGCAGGAGAGAAAATAATATTTAAGGTATTAAACAAAATTTTTGGAAAATATTCTGTTTTTGCTTTTTTTTTTTTTTTTTAATTACAGCATGCTGGTAGGCATAAAGAGCATTTTTCATAAGATTTCATAAGACACTTGCAACTTGTCTTTTTTCCAATTGCGCTCATCTTTCCTACATTCCTGTCTGAGAGCTTGTGTATTTATTCTATTCAAGTCTATTCAACCAAGTTTCTGACCTTTGTTTGGATTTTAAAACATTAAAAGGAGCAACTGAATCTAAAACACAAGAGCAGGCACTATTAAAAATTGTTATCATCTCTTCTAATCCAAAATCTGAATTTGGAAGTTTTACCACATCTTCAGACAAAGCAGAAAAGGCCTCAGAAAAAAGATTGGCTTTGCCAGAGGTGACAACATGAAAAACAGAGTGTGAGGAGGATGATTTTTGATCTGGACTAGACATAGTGATATTAAAAAGAATAGGTTTATAGTTAGATACAAAAAAATCAGAAATCACAACATTATGTACAGAAATGGCACATGATAAGACCAGATCCAGTGTGTGGCCGTGGTCATGAGTAGCGCCAAAATATGCTGTGTAAGATTAAAAGAGTCAATGAGCTGAATAAAGTCCTTAATATTGGCTTGAAGTCCTGAATAAAATCTTTATTGTAATTTGATGGCCTGTAAATTAGAGCACAGAGTACAGGACGAGGCATCTGTAGCTGGAGTAAGTGAAATTCAAAGGAGCAATAATGATCTGTGGGCAGCAGTTGGCATTTTAAAATGAAAGTTTTATTATGAAGAGATCTCGAATTTACCATAGCCAAATTAATAACATGAATAATTCCTTCAGAGGAAGTAATCGATGGCTTTACATAATCCATTGACTGGATTTCTTTGATTAGTGCCTCTTTTGATAATCTGCAGCAGCGCTGTAGCGCAAACAGGTATAGCCACATTTGGAAGGAGGGGCCATAAGCAGGTGTATCGAGGTTGTCACGAATCTGTTCCTGAATGCCAGTCCGCTCGCCACCAGAGGTCGCTTTGACATTCACGTTACACTGACTGTTGCACCACACCCCAGACTACGTTCCCCATCAGCCATTGCGCTGATCATCTTCATCCAATCAGACACTGTATATAAGCCTTGGACTTCCCATTGCCATCTGCCGAGTATTGTATTGCGTTTAGCACTCTTTGTGTGTTAGCAACTGTACGAAGCCACTTAGTTCATTCGTGTTTTCTAGTTTAGTCTTGTTCCTGTTTCTAGTCATTCGAGTCTTGTATCTATGCATTGTTATATCGTTTAGTCTGTCTTGCTGCCTGCCCTTTGGAACTCTCACCTGTCTATTTTGATTACCCTTTTTGCCTAGCCGCCTGGATTATGTTCGCCGTGGATCGACCCTCGCCTGCCTTACGGACTACTCTTTTGTCTTGTCTTCTCATACCTGTTTGCCATTGTCTGACCCTGCCTGTTATATGACCATGTCTTTGTCGATGTCCTTTAATAAAAGCTTGCATTTGGATCCACCCACTTCACACTTCCTTCACTCCATAACAGAATACTTGGCCAAACTAGGACCCAGCAGCTTTTCACACGGACATCACCCAGGTATGGACATTGCAAGACTGTTATCGCACATGATCGCTCGAGGGCTATATTCAAGAGTATTTGGACATTGCACATTATTCTGATCTTCTGGACTGCGTTCATCACTCTGTCAGTGTATGGACTTTGTTTTATTGGGTGTCGTGGAGGATGAGCACGACAACGTGGTGATGGTGGCCGCACCGGAGCGCGCTCACTTAATGGCGGCGACAGCGGAGCCCGTTCACAAGATGGCAGCTGTTGTTCCTGAGTAAAGTCAAGTTACAGCTGTTGTTCCTGAGTCAAGCAAAGTCAAAGCTTTTGTTCCTGAGTCAAGTCATGTCCGAGCTGCTCTTCCTAATTCAAGTCAAGTTACAGCTGATGTTCCTAAATCAATTCAAGTTACAGCTGTGTTTCCTAAGTCAAGCAAAGTCAAAGCCGTTGTTCCTGAGTCAGGTCAAGTCAGAGCTGCTCTTCTTAAGTCAAATAAAGTCAAAGCTGTTGTTCCTGTGTCAAGTCAAGTTACAGCTGATGTTCCTGAGTCAAGTCAAGTTACAGCTGTGTTTCCTAAGTCAAGCAAAGTCAAAGCTGCTGTTCCTGAGTCAAGCAAAGTCACAGCTGATCTTCATGAGCCAAGTCAAGTCACCGCTGATCTTCATAAGTCAAGTCGAGTTACAGCTGTTGTTTCTGAGTCAAGTAAAGTCAAAACTGTTGTTCCTGTGTCAAGTCAAGTTACAGCTGTGTTTCCTGAGTCAAGCAAATTCAGAGCTGTTGTTCCTGAGTCAAGTTACAGCTGTTGTTCCTTAGTCAAGTAAAGTCAAAGCTGTTGATCCTGAGTCAAGTTACAGCTGCTGTTCCTAAGTCAAGCAAATTCAGAGCTGTTGTTCCTGAGTCAAGTTACAGCTGTTGTTCCTGAGTCAAGCAAAGTCAAAGCTGTTGTTCCTGAGTCAAGTCAAGTTACAGCTGTTGTTCCTGCATCAAGCAAAGTCACAGCTAATCTTCATGAGCCAGGTCAATTCACCGCTGATCTTCACGAGCCAAGTCAAGCCACAACTGATCGTCATAAGCCAAGTCAAGTCACAGCTGATCTTCATGAGCCAAGTCAAGTCACCGCTGTTCTTTATGAGCCAAGTCAAGTCACTGCTGTTCTTCATTAGCCAAGTCAAGTCAAAGCTGACCTTCATGAGCCAAGTCAAGTCACAGCTGACCTTCATGAGCCAAGTCAAGTCACTGCTGATCTTCAGAAGTCAAGTAAAGTCACAGATGTTCTTCACGAGCCAAGTCAAGTCACAGCTGGCCTTCACAAGCCAAGTCAAGTCACCGCTGTTCTTCATGAGCCAAGTCAAGTCACTGCTGTTCTTCATGAGCCAAGTCAAGTCACAGCTGATCTTCATGAGCCAAGTCAAGTCACCGCTGTTCTTTATGAGCCAAGTCAAATCACTGCTGTTCTTCATGAGCCAAGTCAAGTTAAAGCTGACCTTCATGAGCCAAGTCAAGTCACAGCTGACCTTCATGAGTCAAGTCAAGTCACTGCTGATCTTCACGAGCCAAGTCAAGTCACCGCTGTTCTTCATGAGCCAAGTCAAGTCACTGCTGTTCTTCATGAGCCAAGTCAAGTCACAGATGACCTTCATGAGCCAAGTCAAGTCACAGCTAACCTTCATGAGCCAAGTCATGTCACTGCTGACCTCCATGAGCCAAGTCAAGTCACTGCTGATCTTCATGAGTCAAGTCAAGTCACTGCTGATCTTCACGAGCCAAGTCAAGTCACCGCTGTTCTTCATGAGCCAAGTCAAGTCACTGCTGTTCTTCATGAGCCAAGTCAAGTCACAGATGACCTTCATGAGCCAAGTCAAGTCACAGCTAACCTTCATGAGCCAAGTCATGTCACTGCTGACCTCCATGAGCCAAGTCAAGTCACAGCTGGTCTTCATGAGCCAAGTCAAGTCACCACTGATCTTCATGAGCCAAGTCAAGTTACAGCTGTTTCTCGTCTCGTCACGTCTCGTCCGTCCATCCAGAGCCCCGTCACGTCTTGTCTGACCTCCCAGAGCCCCGACACATCTCGTCTGACCATCCAGAGCCTCGTCACGCCTCGTCTGACCATCCAAAGTTTCAACCTAGCATGATGGCCAGTGTGATAGACCCACCACTAATGTCAGTGCGGGCTGCAGGCCTCCCTCTGACATCAGCGCCTTTAAGCCCGACCATTAAAGAAATCCTGCCATCCGCTGTTGCTCTTCCCCTAATGGCTGTCGCCATTTGGTGCGTGTGGTCTGCACACTGTGCCCCAGAGACCTCGTCTGTCCACGAATCTACCCCAGAGGCCTCGTCCGTCCACGAATCTGCTACAGAGGTCTCGTCTGCCCATGAGTCTGCTCCAGAGGCCTTGTCTGCCCATGAGTCTGCACCAGTGCCCCGGAGGTGGCAGCTCCGGCTGCAGAACCTCCTAAAGGGGCCATGTATTCCACCATTGAGTCTCCAGAGGTGGCGGCTTACAGTTGCTAACACACAAAGAGTGCTAAACGCAATACAATACTCGGCAGATGGCAATGGGAAGTCCAAAGCTTATATGCAGTGTCTGATTGGATGAAGATGATCAGCGCAATGGCTGATGGGGAACGTAGTCTGGGGTGTGGTGCAACAGTCAGTGTAATGTGAATGTCAAAGCGACTTCTGGTGGTGAGCAGACTGGCGTTTAGGAACAGATTCGTGACAGAGCCCCCTTCCCCAAGGAGCAGCTTCCAGACGCTCCAAACACAAAACAATCCAAGTGAGTGGTGGAGCGGGGCGGGACAAGGTGAGGGATGGAGGGCCAGGACCATGTGGTGGACCTGGGGACTGAGGCAGGTCCGGCAGAGCAGAGAACCAGGGCGGGGGTGGTGGGACAGGCAGGGCTGAGGGCCACCAGAACAGGACAGACAGACAAGGAGCCCTCCAGGGCGGAGCAGACAGGGCAGGAGCCCTGCAGGGCAGAACAGACGGACCACAGGACAAAGTAGATGGAACAGAGAACCACGGTTGAGACTGGGACCTGGGGAAAACAGAGACAGAAGAGACAGACAGAGCAACAAGGAGAGAGGCAGGAAACACAGTGGGCTCAACCCTCGCCTGCCTTACAGACTACTCTTTTGTCTTGCCTTCACATACCTGTTTGCCATTGTTTGTCCCTGCCTGTTATATGACCATGTCTATGTCGATGTCCTTTAATAAAAGCTTGCATTTGGATCCGCCCGCTTCACACTTCCTTCACTCCGTAACAGAGTTTTTGTAATGCGCTGAAGAGATCCCAGCCAACGATTCCACACAGATCACAGGAGCAAGATGTGGATGTGTGCAGGGAACTTTTAATCCAGACCAACATGCCAGCCCATTTCCCACACTTTCTATGGCGTCTTTTCCAATGAAATTAACACCCGACATGGCAGACAGCCTTTGGAACCACTGAGGAAAATCGGGTGTCAAAGAATTTCTCTCCATTCGGATTTCGAGCACACACATCAATAACGGTGCATTGTATATCCAAGAGGGTTTGGCGAAGTGGCCGCAAGGGCGCCATCTTGAAACGTTTTGAAAACTCTCAGTGTTGTCACTGTGGCTTGTCAGGGTTTAGCACTCACTGCCTTATTTTAGTGTTTTGCTAATAGTGTATCAGAGTGTTAAAAATGTCACTTCCTGTTGGCAGCAGGTGACGCTATGACTACAACTGAATATGGGCATGGGCATGTGTTCAGGCCAGGACTCTTATCAAACATGTTAAGTTTGGGGCAGATTGGACATCGCATGCCTGAGTTACAGTAATTTTCCGTTTCATTGTATTATTAGCATGCTTTAGCAAATTAGCTAAGTGTTGCTAGCATGCTTTACTATGTTTGTAGCATGTTGCATGTTAAGTTTGGGGCAGATTGGACATTGTATGCATGAGTTACAGCAATTTTTCCTTTTCTTTGTATTAACAGCATGCTTTAGCTCTTAGCTAAGTGTTTCTAGCATATTGCTAGCCTAATTAACACTTGCTGACACTTTTTAATATGTTGCTACGAGTCTATAACAGTGTTAAAAATGTCACTTCCTGTTGCCAGCAGGTGGCGCTATGACTAAAACTAAATATAGACATGGACGTGTGTTCAGGACATGGCTGATATTAAACGTGTGAAGTTTGGGGCATATCGGACATTGTTTGACTGAGTTACAGAAACGTCCTGTTTCATGGCAAAACATCAAATTTTGTCAGGCCCCCAGGGACACGCCCTTCAACGAAAACTCAAGATCTTCACAGTTTAGCATCGGCCTTATGATAACACTCAGCAAATTTGAAGATGATCAGATTAAAACTGTAGGAGGAGTTCATTAAAGTACAAGGCCTAAAAAAATGGCAAAAACTGCACAAAAATTGTACAGGAAATTCAATATAACGGACTTCCTGTTGGGTTTTGGATGTTGTGCCAGGATACTTTTTTGTAGGTATTGGTGTGTTACATGTGTGTACCGAGTTTCGTACATGTACGTGAAACGTAACTCGAGGCGCACTCCGTTGAAATTTTATAGGTGGTGCTAACGAGACATTTTGCCACACCCACTTCTGAAACCCATATCAGATGTAAATGTTCGCCAGGTCTGATGTGTGTGCAAAGTTACATGACTTTTTGAGCATATTTGGGTAGTGTAACAGATGAAGCGAGACGAGAGACGAGCGGATTCATATGCAAACTTTTATTGTTGGGACGAGACACAGACATGGTCAGGCAGGCAGGGTCAAACAACGGCAGACAGGTGTATGGACGGCGAGACAAGAGTAATCCGTGACAGGCGAGGGTCAATCCAGTGGTGAACGTTATCCGTAGGGCGAGGCAGGAGAGTGGTCAGACAGGCGAGAGTACAAAAGGCAGGCGGCGAGACAGACTAAACGAGAAAACTAGGCAAACCAGAAAACTAGATACAGGATAACGGGGAACGCTTTGTACGAATGCAGAGACACAATTCAATACTCGGCACTGTGTGACAGGAAGACCGGGGCTTAAATACTGTCTCTGATTGGGCGCAGGTGATAGGAGCAGTGGCTGATGGGGAATGTAGTCCGGGGTGTGGTCTAACAGTCAGTGTGTGAAAACAAGGTGAGAGCGACATCTGGTGGTGAGCGGTCCGCAGCTCACCGACCAGATCCGTAACATAGCCCCCCCCCCAAGGCCGGCTTCCAGACGCTACAAACGAACCATAGTCCAGGGGAGCGGTGGGGCGGGGGTGAGACAGGGTAAGGGCTGGAGGGCCAGGTCCGTGCGGAGGACCAGGTGACTGAGGCAGGACTGACAGAGCAGGAGCCCACCAGGGTGGAGGCGGAGGCGGAGCAGGAGGCGCAGGAGCCCTCCAGGGCGGAGCCGGAGGCAGAGCAGGAGGCGCCGGGGCCCTCCAGGGCGGAGCCGGAGGCAGAGCAGGAGGCGCTGGGGCCCTCCAGGGTGGAACAGGAGGCAGAGCAGGAGGCGCAGAAGCCCTCCAGGGCGGAGGCTGAGGCAGAGCAGGAGGCGCCGGGGCCCTCCAGGGCAGAACAGGAGGCGCAGGGACCCTCCAGGGCAGAGCAGGAACCCGCGTCATAGACTGGGACCTAGGGAGAACAGGGACAGAGAAGGCAGACAGAATAAGGGGAGAAGCAGAGAGTGCACAAGTTAATGCCGCCTCCCTAGGAGGTTCTACAGCCGAAGCTGACACCTCAGGAGGCATTGGCACGGCTTCTCCAACAAAAGAGACCTCTGGAGCTGACCCGTGGTCAGACGGGACCTCTGGAGCGGACTTGGGACCAGACGGGACCTCTGGAGCAGACTTGAGACCAGACGGGAGCTCTCGAGCAGACTTGTGGTCAGATGGGAGCTCTGGAGCAGACTTGTGGTCAGACAGGAGCTCTGGGGCAGGCTTGGAATCAGACGTGACCTCAGAGGCTGACTTGTGAACAGACGTGACCTCAGGAGCTGACTTGTGAACAGACGTGACCTCAGGAGCTGACTTGTGAACAGACGTGACCTCGGGAGCAGACTTGTGAACAGACGTGACCTCGGGAGTGTAGTGTGCGGCCCACATACTGAGAATGATGATCGCCATCACACTGGCAGACATGACGTGACAAGGCTCTGGGAGGTCAGATCAGCTGTGGTTTGACTTGGTTCGTGAAGCTCAGTAGAGACCTGATTTGACTCATGGAGATCAGCGGTGACTTGACTTGGCTTATGAAGATCAATGACTTTACTTGACTCAGGAACCACGGCTGTGACTTTGCTTGACTCAGGAACCACAGCTGTGACTTTGCTTGACTCAGGAACCACGGCTGTGACTTGACTTGGCTTGGCTGGAGGTAGCAGGTGGTGCTATGATTGTTACAGAATTTTGGCCTTTAGATGTGTTCAGGCCAGGACTCTTATAGAACATGTGAAGCTTCGCCTCTTTGGGCTCGGGCCCTAATAATCCTAAGAAAATTAATAGGGCATTCGCCCTTTTAGTAATAAATGGAGCACTGCAGTGTAATCGTTCATTGGTAGTTTGTTAATTCACAGTCCATTAATGTTAAGAAACACATATTTTGATTTTAATAATGCATTAGTAAATGCTGAACTTAGTTCATGTTAACTATACTAGTTAACTAATGTTATCTAATGAACCTTATTGTGAAGTGTTACTATTTATATAAATGTATCTGTATACAATAAAGCCACAATAACAACTTTGACACAGTGTCTATTATTAAGTAAAATACAGTGGGGTTCTGTTTATCTTTGATTTCTGAAAAAAGTAGCAGTTTAGGTCATATGAGGTTTCCGGCCAGCAGCAAAAATGTATTTTGCCTATGTCACAGTATGATGTAAATCCAGCCCTGTACATGATACTGATACTGAGAGCATTGACTTGAAATTAAGTTGATTCAAAAAACAGCTTGGATGTAGTACTATTTTTGCCATGTTACTAGCTTGCTACATTTCCCAGGAGGATATCTTCAGTGTAGTGAAGCTTCATTTAATGAAGAGTAACTGTTAGCTTAGCTCACTACATTTTCCAAGCAGTTTGACCAACACTGTTAAAAAGTGCACAGTTCATTTGTGGAGTAACCTTCCTATCACCTCAGAATATTTACAGCATTAGGGTCATCATGACGGCCCACAATATCATCAGTGGAGACAGTCGACACATACAGCTTCAGACGGTTTCATTTCGCTCCCATCGAGTTAAAAACACAAATAAATGCACGGCCATTTGCACTCTGCATCAAAAACATATATGAATGCACTGGAGCACCTCTAATAACTTATTTTGTGCCGTTTAGAAGCCTTTTGATGGGTTGCATCAAGAAGCTGTGAAAACCAGTTACACTCACTGAATGAATCACATTTGTGCCAAACTCTTACGAAGCAAAAACAAACATTCTCTGGTAACACTTTACAATACGGGTACAGAAATATGCATTAGTTCATGCTTAACTAATGCAGAGATAATCATGAGTTAATGTATAATTCATGAAGAACTAAACCATTTATTAAGAATTACTGCATTAGCAACAAATGAACATTCTATATGATTCATAAATTAAGTAATCAATAAATTGTTATTAGTTAAATGTGTTATAATGTATTAATTACCTAATTACCTATTTTATTAACTTATAGTGTAAATGCATGTGTTAATTACCACAATGAGTTGAAGCGATTTCATCTTCCAGTTGTCTGCTTTAATTAATCATTAGCTAATGATTTGCAAAGATATCATTATGATATGACTTTACTTGTTGAGGGACAGAACTATTAACTAATTGTTAAGTAATATGTCATTGTGATTATGGATTTAGAATCAGTTAGTTAGTCATGTGCCTCAACAAATAAAGTCATAACATAATGATATCTTTGCAAATCATTAGCTAATGATTAATTAAAGCAGACAACTGTAAGATGAATAAATAAAATAAGTTATTAGGGAATTAATACATTATGACATTTAACTAATAACAGTTTATTGATTACTTAATCTATGAATCATATAGAATGTTCATTAGTTGAGTAATCATTAATAAGTGGTTTAGTTCTTTATGAATTATACATTAACTTGTGATTATCTGTGCATTAATTAAGCGTGAATTAATGCATGTTTGTGCACCCGTATTGTAAAGTGTTACCCATTCTCCTTCGATCCATGAACATTTCTCACAGTTAACGTACGCAATCTCAGTCTGATGCTGTTGTGAATAATTAAGCAAAGTGTCTTCTGACTGGATAAGAACACGCAGTCTCATGAATAATTATGAGACACCGATGGGTCATTGAAGTGCTATAGTCCTTTGCCTTGTCACAAACTATGATGATCACAACTGTGACGACAGCATGATGTAGATTTTAAACCTGGAAGACAAAAATTGTTCAAAAAGCTCAAAATGAACCACTTTTCTCCAATAATTGAAATGAACAGATGCTAACATTGTCATCTATGATGTGAAACAAACTCCTCTGCTAAAATCTCAGAAAAAAAAATATTGGGGTTTCATGACCCTTTAAAAACTAACTTCCCATTACCATCACTGACTATTACCTTGTTTGTTGCACAATATATATTTCTATATTTTTGTGTATTTTCATATATTTTTGTATAGTTAATCTGTCTATATTCTATACTGTATATTTTTGTGTAATGGAGACTTGCAAAGTAAGTTTTTGTGTGGTCTAAACTTTTGAAAGTTGTACTGAGTGTTTCTGTCCACTTCACTTATTGCCCATACAGCAGGTCAAATACCCAACCCAATATCCAATAATTTCACTTAATAATACAAAAAATACACAAACATTTCACCTTTGGGTATTAAAATTTCTTTGTATTTCTATCAAGAATCAGAACAAATTGTACATAAACTACGAGAAGTGTAAATGGTTTGATTAAATTAACAACTTTTGTTTTGTTTTGAACACCAAATTGTGAAAAATTATCCAAAGGTATTCAGACACTCTTCCTCTGTTTCATTTTATGAAGATATTTTGACTTTATTAAACTGTTTTCTTCTATCTTCTCTCTCAATGCAGGTTAAGCCGCTGTAAAATGACACATGAAGTTTGTTCTGCTCTGACTTCAGCTCTGAAATCAAACCACCTGAGAGAACTGGACCTGAGCTGGATTAAACTAGGAGACTCTGGAGTGAAAAACCTCAGTGATCTACTGATGAACCCACAATGCAAGCTGGAGAAACTAGAGTTAGTATCATTATATTGTACAGCAGTGACAGTGTGATTTAAAGATTTCTGACAGTATTTCGGTACTTATTATGATTTATTTATCGGGGTACATAATTTATTTCCAAAAATTAATGTACCCTTGTGATCTGTAACAAAAATAACTTTCCCCTCACAAAAATGTTTATTTTCTGGTCTGATGACGTGAGGGTGTGGAAACCTGTAATTCGAATGAGATCACAGCAATAGCAAACAGCAATTATCCAGCTTCTCATCAAAAATGAATTCATGACCTGCATTTTTTTCTTGTTCAAAACTGAACTGCTGTTTCACTCAGACATGCATCACAATAAGAACAAAATATTATCACAAAATTTTGTATTTGCTGACTGTAAACTACAGTCCTAAACTGTCTTGAAGTAACTTTTGATTTATAAACAGAATTTTGTTGATTTGTTACATTTAAACTGCATTTACATTAATGTTATTTAAAGTGGTTCTATAGTTGATCCTGTATCTCAGCTACATTACAAATCACAAACTGTTTTTTTTTTTTTGGTCTGATTTTTGTCCAGACTTGAAATGTAACTAGTATCCTCAAATCCTAGTTTTGTTGTTGTTTTAGTTTATGGCTGTATGATTATTTATTTACTTATTTTGTTTTCAGGTTTTAGAAACATTTTTATTTATTGCACTGTAGGGTGTTTACTCATGAGTCATTTAACTCACATATGAACAACATGTCTGATTCATTGTCTTTTCTCTTTCTGTCTTCAGTCTTCAGTCTGTAGTCTTCTTTGGATGCAGTATTACACAGAAACAGTGTATCATCCTGACTTCAGCTCTGAAATCAAACCCATCTCACCTGAGAGAACTGAACCTGAGTGGGAATAGGCTAGGAGATTTTGGAGTGAAAAACCTCAGTGATCTACTGATGAACCCACAATGCAAGCTGGAGAAACTACAGTTAGTATCATTATACTGTACAGCAGTGATAGTGTGATTAAATATTTCTGACAGTATTTTGGTGCTTATTATGATTTATTTATTTGGGTACATAATTTATTTCTAAAAATTAATGTACCCTTGTGATCTTTAATGAAAATAACTTTCCCCTCACAAGAACATTTCTTTCTCTGGTCTGATGACGTGAGGGTGTGAAAACCTGTTAGTCACATGAGATCACAGCAATAGCAAACGCCTCAGGTTATGTATGTAACCCTGGTTCCCTGAGAAGGGAACGAGACGGTGCGTCCTCTATAGGTCGCTATGGGGAACGTCTCCTACGTGACCCATGTCTGAAGCTATATATATAAAAACTACATGGTACTGGGCGGCGACAGCCTATGACGTCATTGCCGGCGCGACGCGTCGCTGCTGGCGCGTCATACCAGCGCGACCGCATTGCATTAAAGGGCGCCGGTTGAACACAACATCCGCTTCTTCGTCTGAAGTTTGTGTCCGAAGCATGGCCACAAGTCTAGAGGATGCAGTGCCTCGTTCCCTTCTCAGGGAACCAGGGTTACATACGCAACCTGAGACGTTCCCTTTCGAGGAACATCGAACTGCGTCCTTTAGAGGTCGCAGTGGGGAACGGTTATACCCACGCAGCCATGCTGAGGGGAGTGCAAGCCAGACACACAAGGCGAGCACTAAGTACCAGCTCCACCTGAATAAGGGGGGCTGCCCCAAAGGACGTCCAGGCAGCTGTCAGTGACTTAATCCCTTCAGCCAAAGGCCTGAGCTGCATACCCAAGAACTTACCTGTAAGGACCGGGCTAATGATGCCTGGCTGTAGGGCAAAGCTCAGACTTGGAATCAGAAAGAGATTCCTTTAAGGGGTATAGCCTATAGTCTAGGACAGTAGCCTAGACCTTGGCCTGTCACCTCGTTTTTATAAAGGCAGAAACGAGGTTTAGTGACCCGTGCCGCCGAAATCGTAAGACAGACAGCCTTGGATACCCATAAACAGCTTCCGTACATTCCAATGTAACAGAAGCAGAGACACGTTGGGCGGCAGCAAGCGGCCGACTCATCCAATGTGGCAATGATGGGACGCACAGCAGTTATAGGGTAGGTACTTAACCTACTATAGAGGAAAGGACCTACCCGCTCTGCCCAAAGACGGTCTGCTTAAATAACCCTGCATAGCAGGAAAGCACAGCCTACTCATCTCATGTCAGAGAGACATCACAAGGGTAGAGAAGAGGTCTAAGGACCAAGATTGCTGATTCTATGAGGCTCCAGGAGGCAAAGGCCTCAAATACCCAAATAGGGTGGTCATCTTCCATACACGTGAAATGTGATGGGAGGAAAAACACATCGGGCGGCAGCAAGCGGCCGATTATCCGATGAGGTTGTCATGGAGCATCAGCAGTCTCGGGGAAGATACGTGACCCCCCTCAGAGGGGGAGAACCTTCTCACTCTACCGAAGGATAGTGTGCTCTAGAACACCTCGTCCCTAAGAGGTGAGCACTACCTTATCCTGAGATGAGTCTCCAGAAAGGGGTATAGAACGAGATCCAGCATTGAGGGGGAGTTGAGTCGTTCTTACAAAAATGGGTTGGAATTGCCCCATAACAGATAGAGCGCTCTGGAACCTCCAGCCGTAACTGAGGCGAGCACCGAGGCTAACCCCTTAATAGAGGGGAGCCTACCAGGGCGACCGCAATGGCTGAAAGGGACATCATCACCTTCTAGCAAGTTTTAGCTGTATTCACCCAAGTTATACGTGCTCTAGAACCTTCAGCACGTAGCTGAGGTGAGCACTAAAGGCTAGCCCTCCATGGAGGGGAGCCTACCCAGGGCGACAGCAAGGGACGTCCTCATCTTCCGCCAGGAGGGGCTTTAGCTGTATTCGCCCAAGCAATCCGTGCTGTAGACCCCTCAGCTCGTAGGGAGATCATCACCTTCTGCCAAAGGGATTCTAGCTATATTCACCCAAATAATCCGTGCTCTCCTTCTCAAAGGAGAGCGTGGGCCCTGTTCAGCTAACCCTCAGGTATGCATGAACAGAGGCCTAAACATGCTTTAAAACAGGCTGCCGCTCCTCAGAGTCAGCACAGAGAAAGGGGTTTCCGCAGAAACACCTAAAGCATGAGGAATGGGTGGATAGCTCAGCAACAGAAAGCCCCTCAGGGCGAGGCATGAGAAGAGTGTGATGTACTCAGCCATAGACGTCAGGGGCATCTCGTGAAGAGACTTCCAAGAGCTTACCTAGAAGAAGGACAGAAAAGTCCTGGAGGAAATAGAGGTGAGTAGAGATAAGAAGAACCAGAAAAGGTTACCTGAATGGTGCTCGACAAGCCCTGGGGGTTGCAGTAATGTAGCAAGGACCCAACATATAAGAAGTACCCTGTAGTGTCCAGTGGTACCGCTGTCAGAAACAGTAGACAAATCCTCCAAGCCTGATGTAGGATGGAGACATCAATAGCATCCAGGGGTCCTGTCCATAGGGGAGCGTCCTGCCCTGAAACATAGGGAGGAACACAACAGGCCAGCCGTATATACTGCAACACAAGCCAAAAAAGGCTTAACACCAAATATAAATATAATGAAGAGAATCGAGGATCGTACTCACCCACCATGGTTCATCGGAACAGTTTACACAGGGACTTAGAGTCTGAACCATTAGTAAGGCTGCTCTATATAAAATAGAACAAAACCCAGCACATCATGTGGTTAGACACATAATAAGGGATCGTACTCACCCATCATGGTCCTCAATCATGGTGCATCGAAACAGTTTACACAGGGATAAAGTCCAGACCATCGGTAAGGCTGCTCTATAGAAATAGAACAACACCCAACACATCATGTGGATCAGCAGTAAGAGACTGCAGTTTTAGCGCAGCAGGGGAATTAAAGAGGGGAGGTGAGGGCCAATGTTACCACCCCGAGAGGAAGGTGAGTAGATGTTATTATATTTTTTTTACTCTGGTCCGGACGAGAGCGTTGGGAATGCCTCGCCTGGACCACTTCTCCCGAATCTTTACGACCTCCCCTCGGCCCGCGCCATCTCCTGGAAACATCCATGGGTGGAGGAGGGGCACGGGCCATAACACTAGCCTTCTGAGCCTATCTCCGATCCTCAGACCGGGACGGGCCAGGACTAGTCTAAAGACTAAGTAAGAAGCATCAGTTAGGCTGTTCAAACATAATAGAACATAACCCTGCAGAAAGACAGCACCATCTCAGCAGTGCTCCAGGAAGATGCTATTAAGAACCCCAAAGAAGGGTCTTAGTAAGCACATAGCTACCCTCAGATAGCTATGCTTGCATAGATAGCCTCTAAAGTAAGTCCATCTTACCATAAACATGGCTGAACTATAACCACCCTCAGATGGCTACGCTCAGGAGGTGTCCATAAACCAGATTTTGGCACAAAATTAACATCGCAACCGCAACGTGCAGCATATATTCAGCTCCCACGGGAGTTTAAACACATTCAACCCACGCGCTAGATTCCCCCGGGAACCAGGCGAGAACGGAGCCACCGCCACCGTGAATGCGTTGTTAATGCTGTTTTTTGGCAAACGCACTCATGCAAATTCGGATAAATTCGGAAATTAGGACTCACCTCCGTCCTTTTGTGAATGCATCGCGATGAGCACATCCAATTCCCTCGAGAGCTGGACGCGCTGCTCTCAACCACACACACACACAGCTCGCGAGCTCGTGAGAGCGGGTATGAGAGCATGCCTGTCTATCGCAAGAAACAAGCATTGAATGCGACGATCACGTTCAACTCCCTGGAGACTGATATTCGCTTACTCCTTACCATACATACACAGCTCGTGTAGTTCCGTAAAAACAGCTGCGGGTATCAGAGTGTGTTTGTCTCTCGCAGGAGACAAACAAAAAGCGCAATAAACTCCCTCGAGAGCTAAAAAAAAACACTTGCTCTTTACCAAACACCGTCACAGATGAGCCGTCCTGGGGCCAGTTGCATAAACTTAGCCTCTATGTTAAGACAGCGTCTTAAGTACTAGTCTGATAAACTAGCAGTTAACCAAAGAGTAATCAGTCTTATTTTTTGGATCCAGCTTGGACTAATCTACATTTTTCTGTAACTGAATATAAAACATTAGGACCAGACATAAAGAAAAATTTGGCTGACTTACTTTTTAAGACTGGTCTAACCCCTTTATGCAACCGGCCCCTGGTGAGAGAAATGCACAAGACAAAAGGTCAAAATGAAGACGAAGAAGAGGATGTTGTGTTCAACCGGCGCCCTTTTATGCTATGCGGTCGCGCTGGTATGATACGCCAGCAGCGACGCGTCGCGCCGGCCAATACCATGTAGTTTTTATATATATAGCTTCAGACACGGGTCACATAGGAGACGTTCCCCATAGCGACCTCTAGAGGACGCAGTTCGAGTTCCTCGAAAGAGAACAACAATTATCCAGCTTTTCATTAAAAATGAATCCCCGACCTGCATTTTTTCTTGTTCAAAAAAGCTGTTTCACTCAGACATGCATCACAATAAGAACAAAATATGATCACAAAATGTTGTATTTGTTGACTGTAGAGTACAATCTTAAAATGTCTTGAAGTAAATTTTGATTTATGAACAGAATTTTCTTGATTTGTTACATTTAAACTGCATTTTTACATGTACATCAATGTTATTTTAAAATGGTTCTATAGTTAATCATGTATCTCAATTAAATTACAAATCACAAACTTTTGGTCTGATTAAAGATTCTCCAGGCCTGAAATGTAACTAGTATTCTCAAATTCTTGTTTTGTTGTTGTTTTAGTTTATGGCTGTATGATTATTTATTTACATATATTGTTTTCAGGTTTTAGCAACATTTTATTTATTACACTGTATGGTGTTTACTCATGATTAATTTAACTCACACATGAACAACATGTCTGATTCATTGTCTTTTCTCTTTCTGTCTTCAGTCTGTGTGAATTCAGTATTACAGAGAAACAGTGTCTCATCCTGACTTCAGCTCTGAAATCAAACCCATCACACCTGAGAGAACTGAACCTGAGCTGGAATAATCTAGGAGACTCTGGAGTGAAAAACCTCAGTGATCTCCTAATGAACCCACAATGCAAGCTGGAGAAACTAGAGTTAGTATCATTATACTGTACAGGAGTGACAGTGAGATTAAAGATTACTGTTTACTTTCATGAAGTCACCATAAAATGAAAGCTGACAGTTATTTTATGGAATATTACAGTGCTTAAATGATTTATCCATGCACATAATATATTTCAAATTTATGCGCCCTTCTAATCTTTCATCTAAATAACTTAAATGACGGCAATCCAATTAATTGTTAATGGACCAAATTAAATCCTGCCATACTTTTTTTTTACACATTCACTCAGACATACTGTACAATAAAGAATGACAGTTGCAAAAAAAACGTGTTTAGTGATGATAAATTACTCTTAAAATGTCTTTAGGTAAACTGTAATTCAGAAAGAGGTTTTTAAACTCAATTTTCACATTTTTAATGTTATTTTTAAGTAGCTCTATAGTTGATTTTATATCTTAATCTACTTTGTTAATCTTTTTTTTCTGTTCTTGTTTATGGTCATATAAGGTTTTTGGCAATGTTTTAATTATTGCACTGTATGGTGTTAACACATGATGAATTTACTCACACATAAACTTGACACTTGTCTGATTCATTGTCTTTTCTCTTTCTGTCTTCAGTCTGTATAGATGCAGTATTACAGAGAAACAGTGTCTCATCCTGACTTCAGCTCTGAAATCAAACCCATCACACCTGAGAGAACTGAACCTCAATGGGAATAAAATAAACACAGGAGTGAATCATTTGTGTGACGCACTAATGGATTCACACTGTAAACTGGAGAGATTGAGGTAAAGAACATTTACCAAAATGACAGAAACAAGTGCTTTGGTATTTGACTAAAACAAAATGAAAAGTTAGTTTTTTGTTCATATTTCTCCTAATGTAGGTTAGAATGCTGTGAAATGACAGATGAAGGTTGTTCTGCTGTGACTTCAGCTCTGAAATCAAACCCATCACACCTAAGAGAACTGAACCTGAGTGAGAATAAACTAGGAGACTCTGGAGTGAAAAACCTCAGTGATCTACTGATGAACACACAATTCAAGCTGGAGAAACTACAGTTAGTATCATTATACTGTACAGCAGTGACAGTGAGAATAATATGTTTAAAATTGAAATCTATTTAATTTATTTGTGTTGAAACTACATTAATATTTCTTGTTGGCGTAACTAACTGAGCAGTGGATTTGTATTCCCAGCAGGGGCGATTCTAGCATTTTCATTTTAGGGGGGCTCATCCCCCAATGAGGGTATAATAACAAAAAATACATAAATAAATAATAAAATAAATAAATAAATAAATAAAAAAAGTTTGACTAATAGGGGTGGTATACTATACTTATTGCAATATTCCACTGTGTTGTATAGATAGGTATGACATTTAATTACTGAATAAGCCAAATACAAGTCTTTCTGATCACACACACACACCCGTTTACTGTACAAACACAACATTTTACTGTTTGCATTTCTAGTACAAGCCTCTTTCCTTAGCTGACATATGCAAACCTCTTTACCACATGTCCTAGAAACTATTGAAAGTTAAATTTTCATATGAAAATGGCAACATGATTGTTTTATAAAGTATGCGTTTATGTGCTTCATTTTCGCTGGAGGACTGCATGCTTGTAAATTTAGGAATGAAGTGTTATTTTATGTGTTTTTCTGTAAAGGGAAATACATGTTAGTGTTTAATGTTCAGTTATGCTGGACAGTTTTGTAATGTTGTTGAATGTTGTGGTTCCCATTATGCAGAAGAGTGACGTTTGTGCTTAGACTGTGACTCTTGAGTAATAGATATTCGAATGTCAGTACTGACACCAGTTTTTTTGTTTTATATTCATTATTGTGTTTAATTATGAGTAAAACTGCTTGTTTAAAATAATAATAGTAATAATTAGACCTCAGCGAATAAATAAATTGTAATTTGTTCCCACATAAGATTTTGTTTGACAAATGTACTAAAGTTGAGCTAACCAAAACTAGTGTAGATTAATTTAATGTAAGTCAGCTAAATTGTGTTGACCCAACTAAGCAATTTTCATTTGAATGAAATAAGTTAAATTGTAAAAACTTTCTTTAGTAAAATTAAATAAGCATAAGGCAAGGCAGGGCAAGGCAGGGCAAGGAAAGTTTATTTATATAGCACATTTCATACACAAAGGTAATTCAAAGTGCTTTACATAAAAGGAAGCAGAATAATCATAAAAACAATAAAAAAAAATAAAAAAAAACAATAATTCACAAAAAAAGGCAGTAGAATAATCATAAAAACAATAACCACAACAACAAAAAAACAATAAAAACTTTTAAAATGATCATAAGTTGTTTTTTTTTTTTTTTTTTTGACTGGCATTTACTCATGATGCATCATAGATCTTATCCATCGTCTTTTATCTTTCTGTTTTCAGTCTGTGTTTATGCAGTATTACAGAGAAACAGTGTCTCATCCTGACTTCAGCTCTGAAATCAAACCCATCACACCTGAGAGAACTGGACCTGAGCAGGAATAAACTAGGAGACTCTGGAGTGAAAAACCTCAGTGATCTACTGATGAACACACAATTCAAGCTGGAGAAACTAGTGTTAGTATCATTATACTGTACAGCAGTGACAGTGAGATTAATTTGTTTAAAATTGAAATCTGTTTAATTTATTTGTGTTGAAACTAAATTAATATTTCTTGTTGGCGTAACTAACTGGGCAGTGGATTTGTATTCCCAGCAGGGGCGATTCTAGCATTTTCGTTTTAGGGGGGCTCATCCCCCAATGAGGGTATAATAACAAAAAAAATAAAAAAATAAAAATATAAATAAATAAAAAAAATGTTTGACTAATAGGGTTTCACACCCCTGTGGACTGTTTTTGTGTTTTTCCCCTTGTATGCCCTTATTTGGTACTTCCTGTTCCGTTTTCAATTATTACATCACTGTTTGATTGTTCACACCTGTCTCCCCCTGATTAGTCTGTGTATTTAAGTTTGGTTGTGTCCACAATTTGATCGTCGGTTATAGTCTCTTTGTGTCATTTTTATGTTGGATTCCCTGCTCGTTGTGTGGATTTATCTAATAAATGTGCATATCTGGACCTCCTCGTCATACTCGTCATTCCTTGCACACCACCACGACGTGACAGAATAACTGACCAACAAGCAAGATGTTCTGGGCTGAGGAGTTCCTCTGGAACATCCAACAGGCGGATAGGCCGTTGGAGCACTACGTGGAGGAATTTCTGAGTGTTTTTCACCTGGTGAGTTGGAGCGACACCACGATTAACGCGTTTTCAAATGGGGCTATACGATGACAAACTGTTCTGTTCTATAACTCCTGATGATTGCCGCAAACCGGTTGCGGAATTTATCAACCATATCCTTGCTCTTTGTCATTCCAATTTGTCAATGTGGAAGATTCTAATCTTCCCCCCATTAGTAAACACGTGTCCGCTCCAGCTCACCACCAACCAGCATCCTCCACGTGCTGCTCCAACAAGCTCACTCCCTTCGGTCTTCCCTCGCTCACCCCCGTTCTCCATAGCTCCTCCCACATCCTCAGCCCAGAACCCGCGGCCAGCTCTCGGACCGCGGCTCGCTCACGGACTCCAGCCACGCCCCCGCGCTCTGGATTATCGGCTGCAAGTATGGCAAACCAAATATATATTTAGGACACTATGGATTCTGTGTCTTCACTGGTACCATCCATTCCTCCAGCGCGCCCTCCAGAGCCCGAGCTGCCTCCAAGTACAAGCCTCTTTCCTTAGCTGACATATGCAAACCTCTTTGCCACATGCACTAGAAACTATTGAAAGTTAAATTTTCAAATGAAAATGGCAACATGATTGTTTTATAAAGTACGCGTTTATGTGCTTCATTTTCGCTGGAGGACTGCATGCTTGTAAATTTAGGGATGAAGTGTTATTTTATGTGTTTTTCTGTAAAGGGAAATACATGTTAATGTTTAATGTTCAGTTATGTTGGACAGTTTCTTTAATGTTGTTGAATTTTGTGCTTCCCATTATGCAGAAGAGTGACGTTTGTGCTTTAGATTGTGGCTCTTAAATAATAGATATTCGAATGTCAGAACTGACACCAGTTTTTTCATATTCATGATTGTGTTTAACTATTAATGAAACTGCTTGTTTAAAATAATAATAGTAACAATTAGACCTCAGTGAATAAATAAATAGTCTTTTTTTTTCCCACATAAGATTTTGTTTGACAAATGTACTAAAGTTGAGCTATCCAAAACTAGTGTAGATTAACTTAATTTAAACCAGCTAAATTGTGTTGACCCAACTAAGCTATTTTCATTTGAATGAAATAGGTTAAATTGTAAAAACTTTTAGTAAAATTAAATAAGCATAAGTAATTTATTTTTTGACTGTATGGCATTTACTTATGATGCATCATAGATCTTATTCATTGTATTTTCTCTTTCTGTCTTCAGGCTGTCTTCATGCAGTATTACAGAGGAACAGTGTCTCATCCTGACTTCAGCTCTGAAATCAAACCCATCACACCTGAGAGAACTGTACCTGAGTATGAATCAAATAAAAAACACAGGAGTGAATCACTTATGTGACGTACTGAAGGATTCACACTGTAAACTGGAGAGATTGAGGTCAGTAACATTCACATACAAGAATCAAAATGATTAAAATCACTTCAACAGTTTAAACCAAAACACTTTATACTCAAAATCTCATGATGAGTCTGAGTTCACACTATATTTGTGTAAAATTCTTCTCCTTAATGATTTGTTTGTAAGATGATCTTCCTCTGTTTGTCTCTTTCTAGTCTTCATAACTGTGGAATTACAGATGTTTCTTCTTTAACTCAGTCTTTGACAAACACAAAAGCACTGCAGTTTCTAAAATGGCTTAGTCTGACAAAAAATATGATTGGAGACTCAAAGCAGCAGCTTACTGATGTGCTACGAGACTCAAACTGTAAACTGAGGTGAGTAAACTTCAATTTCTGATATTAAAGAGATTCATTTACCTCTAATATGTGAACAGATATAAACTTTCAAATATTTGTGAAAAGAGTTTATCAAATTATCATCAAGATTTATTTCAAAGGGTTTGTGTCAGAATTAAATGTAAAGTTAATTAAAATGTTGAACACAAAGGAGGGAAGAGAACAAAAGCACACTGTCAGAGCTTTATACAACAACACCTGCTTTATTAATGACATCAGAATCATTACAGTTTAAAATAGATTTGTTCAGATTGTAGGAAAACGCTGGTAAAATCAGTGCAGATTCCAGCTTCAGCTCACAGCCGTCCAGCATCACATGATCAATGTCTCTGTCTCCTGTGTTTTTATTTTGACAAGCAACACGTCACATTACTTATGTAAGGTTTAATCAGGGTGTGATTTGTCAGGGTGAATTCCTCCCTGGTAGAACTGCAACAGCTCAACGGTGTAAACCTGGGAAACATGCTTCATTCTGACAAGGCTTGTCGTAATATGCTCATGTTTATTGGAGAAACAATGACAGTTCAGATAGTGGACTTCATCAAAAGTCATCTGATAAATTCAGTTTTGTCATTGATGAGAGCACAACTGTGTCAAATAAAACTGTCTGATCATCCACATTAGAATTCCTTATGACGGTGAAATCTGCAACAACTTCTTTCAACTTGTTGAACTGCAGTCATGCACTGGGGCAGCCGTCTGTGACCTCCTGTTAAAAAGTGTTAATGTGCAGGGTGTCTCTGAAAACATGTTGCGCTCATGGCTTGTTGACTTTGCAACTGATGGGGCTGCTTCTATGATGGGCAATACAGAGGAGCGGTCATGCTCCTGCGTGAAAAGATGAACCCCGACCTCCCCGTCATTCACTGTATGAATCACAAGTTAGAACCCCCCCCCCACCCCCCCACAGCATGATGCTGCCACCACCATGCTTCACTGTCGGGACTGTATTGGACAGGTGATGAGCAGTGCCTGGTTTTCTCTTGGTTCTATCTTGGTCTCATCAGACCAGAGAATCTTATTTCTCACCATCTTGGAGTCCTTCAGGTGTTTTTTTTTTAGCAAACTCCATGCAGGCTTTCATGTGTCTTGCACTGAGGAGAGGCAATGGACAGCACCTGAGTTAAATATATGAGTGTCACAGCAAAGGGTCTGAATACTTAGGACCATGTGATATTTCAGTTTTTCTTTTTTAATAAATCTGCAAAAATGTCAACAATTCTGTGTTTTTCTGTCAATATGGGGTGCTGTGTGTACATTAATGAGGAAAAAAAATGAATTTAAATGATTTTAGCAAATGGCTGCAATATAGTAGTCAACATTTGAAGTGGATCAAAAAAAGTTCTTCAAAGTTGTCCTAAGACAAGAACAAGTATTCTTTTTGGTTTTAGGACAAATTTAAGGAAATGTTTTGATCCACTTCAAATGTTGACTACTGTATAACAAAGAGTGAAAAATTTAAGGGGGTCTGAATACTTTCCGTACCCACTGTATATGCAGGTGCTGGTCACATAATTGGAATGAAAGTTGATTTATTTCACTAATTCCATTCAAGAAGTGAAACTTGTATAATGTATACATTCATTCCACAGAGACTGATATATTTCAAGTGTTTATTTCTTTTAATTTTGATGATTATAAATGACAACTAATGAAAACCCCAAATTCAGTATCTCAGAAAATTAGAATATTACTTAAGACCAATATAAAGAAAATATTTTTAGAAATCTTGGCCAACTGAAAAGTATGAACACGAAAAGTATGAGCATGTACAGCACTCAATACTTAGTTGGGGCTCCTCTTGCCTGAATTACTGCAGCAATGCGGCATGGCATGGAGTCGATCAGTCTGTGGCACTGCTCAGGTGTTATGAGAGCCCAGGTTGCTCTGATAGTGGCCTTCAGCTCTTCTGCATTGTTGGGTCTGGCATATCGCATCTTCCTCTTCACAATACCCCATAGATTTTCTATGGGGTTAAGGTCAGGCAAGTTTGCTGGCCAATTAAGAACAGTAATACCATGGTCCTTAAACCAGGTACTGGTAGCTTTGGCACTGTGTGCAGGTCCCAAGTCCTGTTGGAAAATTAAATCTGCATCTCCATAAAGTTGGTCAGCAGCAGGAAGCATGAAGTGCTCTAAAACATCCTGGTATACAGCTGCGTTGACCTTGGACATCAGAAAACACAGTGGACAAACACCAGCAGATGACCTGGCACCCCAAACCATTACTGAACTGTGTACTCAGCCATGGCCCCCCGAGCTCCCAGACCCGCCATGGCCGCCAGGACTGTCTACTTGAACATGGCTCCCCAAGCTTCCTGATCCGCCATGGCCGCCTGGACTGTGTGCTCGGCCATGGCTCCCCGAGCTCCTTGATCCGCCATGGCCACCTGGACTGTGTACTCGGCCATGGCTTCCCGAACTCCCTGACCCACAATGGCATCCCGGACTGTGTGCTCCGCCGTGGCTCCCCAAGTTCCCTGACCCATCATGGCATCCCGGACTGTATGCTCCGCCGTGGCTCCCTGAGCTCCCTGAACCGCCATGGCTCCCTGAACTCCCCGATCCGCCCTGGAGGTGTACCTCCTCTCCCTCCTGTGTCTGCCCTGCACGAGCCTCCAGGGCGCCCACCCCCCCTCCCCGGTGTATTTGTTACTGCGCGAGACGCGCCTTACAGGAGGGGGGAGTAATGTCACACCCCTGTGGACTGTTTCGTTGGTTTTTCCCTCTTGTCTCCTTTTTTGGTCTTTCCTGTTCAGTTTCTTATGACGTCATTGTTTAATCACTTTGTTTTCGTTGTGTTTGCGTGTGGTTTCCCTGCTGTTCCTGTTCTTTCCTGTTCCCTTGTATGGATTATATTAATAAAGTGCGTGTTCCTGACTTCCTCGTCCCAACTCCTCCTTCCCGCACACGACTCCTGACAATATTACTGTGTGTTATTCTGTGTTGCTAATGACAACAGTTGTTATCAGGGAAAAACACACCTCAGAATGTCACGACTGACCAATCAGAATTGAGTATTTCAGGTAGCTGTGCAATAATTTCAGTTATTTATTGAGACCAATACAAACATGTTTAAACTAGAGGACAAACAGCTTTAACTAGTGGAATATTTAACTGAAAGGTTTTTGTTTTGAGGTAAAATCACATTTGTATTCGTTCCTATCATTTATTATATTTGGTGTACACTTGTTAGTATGTTTCACTTTATATTGACTATTATATTTAAAACACAAATTCTGTTTTATAAATACATATTCAAACTTAGGTATAGTCAGTAATTAATCTGATTTTAATGTAATTAATAGCATTTTAATGTAACTTTTTACTCAAAAAAAAAAAAAAAAATTAAATATGATTTAAATATAGTAACTAATTTGTAGTTTGTTCCACTGAACTCTGATTATCTTCTTCTGTTCCACCTTACAGTGTAGACTGAGATCAATCACCAAAAGTCCCTTATAGAGTTCAGTCGCAAGGAATACCTAAAAGAGTTCATTCAACAAAAGACAATAAATGCTGTATATCATAATTTGAAGTCGTCTTGAGAGGAGCAGTAAACCTCAGGTGAGGATCCACAGAAGAGCTTCACTACTGTGTCTATGAGGAGAAAGAAATGTGTGATAAATGTGTGAATGTGATCCATACAGGTGAAGAGACTCAGACTTTACAATAAAATAATAAAGCAGCATGTGTGTTAGAAACGTGATATTGAATGATTAATATTGCTTTAGTATTCAAGCAAATGATCTTTTTTTTTTTTATTTAAAACTGGGACTGATTAGGAAGAAGCTCAGATGAGCCTGTCTGGCTCTTCAGTTGAATAATATTTGTAATTAAACTCATCCATAATGATTCAAATGTTTAAATCTGATTGTCAAGTGCAGCACTTAAATGTATCAAAAGATATACAGCAAATGTACAATGTGAAATTTCCACGTTGCTTAAAACGTTTACATGATCTCTTTTACTTTTTTTACACATTATTCTATATAATGGTATATTAAGTTAGCTATGTGTCTGTTTGTTGCTAATGTACAGATGCACAATCACAATCACTGGTCACCATTATTATATGATGGCAATTTAATGTCTTTTTAAGATTTTAAAATAAAAGTTTTTGTTTGTCATCAAGTGTTTGTTTCCTACACTTTTACTTTTAGTTTTACAAATGAGGACAATATATGAAGAATTAACAAAAATATTTTTGGTCATAATATTAAAGTAATATTTAAATTGGATAATATTCAGATGTTTAGTCTTTGAAGTGTAGTGTGAAGTATTTGAAAGTGTGTCTGTCGTGTTGAGGGAGTATTTAGAAAGACAATTCCACCCCTGAACACAGAGTGTAGCAGCTCCAGTAAAATGATTCATGAATTCCAGTAGATTTTTCTTTAGACAGTCTTTAGACAAGACTGTTCAATCTCACCGCTGCTCATCTGCTTGTCACACAGGCTCATTCTTATTACGTAAATATGAAATTCTTTTAAGGTATCACTGTTTTTGGAAATGATAAAAAAAAAAAAAAAAAAACATTGATATTCTTAATATTAGCAAATATGAGAGATTTCCACTGAAGAGTGTTAACTTTGCTGAAATTGAAGGAATCTCTGTTCTCGGAGGAGGTCACACACAGTGTGTCACACACACATACACAGGAGAAGACGAGAGGTAAGTAACAGTTGAGTTTGAGATTTATTTTCACAGCAAAGGATGAACAGAGCAGTAGATTGAAATGCAGAGAAATGGCTTAGCTGACAGTCCTGGTATTGAGGAATAGATAAGAGTCTGATATAGAGCCACAATAAGTCCAGCCGGAACACGGAGAGCAGAGTCCAAAAGAACAGCATGAAAAGTCAGGAGCTAACGTAGGAGGTGTAAACGGTAGACCCGACGAAGTGCAAATGTTAATCAGCTTCAGGTGTGCGTGATCAAAACTCCGGTGATGAGGAACGAGTGGGCGGTGCTCCGGGTGGTGTGGCAGGTAAGGGTGGCTGTGGTGAATGACTGACACTACCCCCTCCTCCAGGGGCGGCTCCCGACGCCCTAACACGACGCCGAGGACGGCCACGACCACGAGGGGCAGGACGATCAGGGTGGTCGCGATGGAAGTCGGCGAGTAGCATGGGATCCAGGACATCGTCTCTAGGCACCCAGGAGCGTTCCTCTGGTCCATACCCCTCCCAGTCGATGAGGTATTCTAGGTGACCTCCCCGACGACGTGAGTCCAGGATCTCTCTGACCGAGTAGATGGAGGGTTGATCCAGGACTTCAGGAGGAGGGGGTTCCAACTCAGCTCCCGGGGGTTCTGTGGCAGATGGAAAGAACAGTTTAAGCAGTGAAACATGGAACGTGGGGTGAATGCGGTACCTGGGAGGGAGCTGAAGTTGGAAAGTGACATCATTGATCTGCCTCAGGATCTTGAAGGGACCAATGTAGCAGGGACTCAGCTTGCAACAGGGCAGCCGTAACCGCAGGTCCCTGGTTGACAGCCAGACCTGATCTCCGGGTTGATAGGTGGGTGAAGTCCTGCGTCTGGCGTCAGCGAAGAGTTTGTTACGGCATACCGCTCGCTGGAGATGGTGATGAGCCGAGTCCCACACTCTCTCACTCTCCCGAAACAAGTGGTCTACAGCTGGAACATTAGAGGGTTCCTCCGTCCAGGGAAACAGAGGAGGCTGATAACCGAGTACGCACTGGAATGGTGTTATGCCGGTGGAATCTTGGCGGAGAGAGTTGTGCGGGAGGAACCTGCTCCAGCTGTGCTGATCTTCATGACAGTATGCCCGGAGGTAACGTCCGAGCTCCTGGATCTTCCTCTCTGTCTGGCCGTTTGTCTGTGGGTGGTATCCAGAAGAAAGATTAACAGTGACACCAAGCAGCTTGAAAAATGCCTTCCATACATGAGAAATGAATTGAGGGCCCCGGTCCGACACAATCTCCTCAGGAATACCAAAGTGGCGGAATACCTGATTAAACAAGTGTTCTGCCGTTTCCATGGCGGTAGGTAATCCCTTAAGGGGTACAAATTTGCAGGTCTTGGAGAATCTGTCAACAATCACCAGAATACAGGTGTTACCTTCGGAACTGGGTAGGTCGGAGACAAAATCCACTCCAAGATGGGACCAGGGCCTCTCCGGGATGGGTAATGGGACCAGTTTTCCTGCGGGTAGCATGCGGGGAGAGTTGGACATGGCACAGACAGAGCAACTCTGGACGTACCTGATAGTATCACGGCGCATACTAGGCCACCAGTAACGGTTCTGGAGAAGCGAGAGGGTCCGCTTACTGCCTGGATGTCCAGAGCCCGGAGACCCGTGAGCTGTGCCCAGAAGGTGGTGACGTAGGGAGCGAGGAACGTAGATCTTACCTTCTGGGCATTCCGGCAGAGCTGGCTCCTGGAGAGTGGCTTGGTGGATATCCTGGTCGAGACTCCATATGAGGCTGACGATGAGATGAGGTGGGATGATAGGTTCTGATTCCGTGTGCAGGTCTGCTGAAGTCTGACATGAGAGTGCATCTGCGGGGATGTTCTTGGATCCGGGTCTGTAGGTGATGGTGAAGTGGAATCGTGTGAAGAACAGGGCCCAGCGTGCTTGTCTCGGGTTTAGTCTCTTAGCATTACCGAGATATTGGAGATTCTTGTGGTCGGTGATGATCGTGAAGGGGTGGACAGCACCCTCCAGCCAGTGTCGCCACTCCTCCAGGGCCAGCTTGATGGCAAGCAGTTCTCTGTTTCCTACATCGTAGTTCTGCTCCGCCGGTGACAGCTTACGGGAGAAGAAGGCACAGGGATGGAGAACAGAGGACTCACCGACCGCTTGGGACAGTACTGCACCTACTCCAGTGGTGGAAGCGTCCGCTTCGACGGTGAATGGGAGGTTGGGATAGGGATGATGTAATAAAGGTGCAGTACTGAAGAGCTTCTTGATGTGTTGAAATGCTTCGTGGGCAGCGGGGTCCCAGGTGAGGCGTCTCGGCTTACCCCGCAGGAGGGAGGTCAGAGGAGCTATGATGGAGCTGTAATCTTTGATGAAGCGACGGTAGAAGTTAGCAAAACCCAGGAAATGTTGAAGGGCCTTGATGCTGTCAGGTTGTGGCCAGTTCTGGATGGCATCAACTTTCCCCTGATCCATAAGCACACTCTCGGAATTGATGTTGTAGCCTAGGAACTGAACTGATGACTTGTGGAATTCACATTTTTCCAGTTTGAGGTAGAGCTGATGTTGACAGAGTTTTTGTAGGACCTGCTGGACGTGCTGGCGATGTTCGGCCATGTTCCGGGAGTAGATCAGGATGTCATCAATGTAGACCACCACGAACCGATGGAGAAACTCCCGGAACACCTCGTTCATAAACGTTTGGAAGACAGAGGGACTGACCGATAAGCCGTACGGCATAACCTGATATTCGTAGTGCCCAGTAGGTGTTATAAAGGCGGTCTTCCACTCGTCTCCCTCACGGATACGAACGAGGTTGTAGGCACTCCGCAGGTCCAGCTTCGTGAACACCTGGGATCCACGAAGCTCTTCGAGGGCGGCAGGAACCAGGGGGAGCGGATAAGGTTGTTGTACAATTTGAGAATTCAGCTGTCTGTAGTCAATGCACGGACGTAGACCTCCATCCTTCTTACCCACGAAGAAGCTCGAAGCGGCCGGTGACGTAGATGGGCAGATGAATCCTTGGTTTAGGGCCTCTGTGATGTAATTCTCCATCGCCTGACGCTCCGGGATGGACAGGGGGTAGATCCTTCCTTTAGGTAGTTGAGCTCCAGGCAGCAAGTTGATGGCGCAGTCCCATGGCCGATGCGGTGGTAATTGGGTGGCTGCTAGCTTGCTGAAAACATCCTGGTACGTCCTGTATTCCGCTGGGATCTCTGGCATAATGACCGGTTCTGGGCTTTCAATCTGGGTAGAGGCAACAGTGGTGTGGATACTGCGTGGATGAGGTAGAAGAGACATACATTGGGTAGAACATTTCGGGCTCCAGCGGATGATGTCGCATGGATCCCAGTGGATCTCTGGCTGATGTACCTGTAACCAGGGACGTCCCAGGATGATATCGACGGTGGCATCCTCCAGTACCAGAAACCTCAAATCCTCGTGATGAAATAATCCAATTTGCAGAGTGATGAATGGAGATGAATAACGTACTACCCCACGCCCGAGTGGTTTTCCTTGAATCGTTGTTACAGAGTAAATCTGGTGATGACGATGGCGTGGTAGATGAAGTTCCTTTAAGCATTTCGTGGAGATGAAGTTGCCGGAGGAGCCTGAATCGATCAAGGCAGATACAGGGAGAGAACGATTAGAAGTATGCAGGGTTGCAGATAACAAAGTGAGTTTAGCTGTTTCAATATCCGATAGGATAGTACTCACCACCGGACGTGGGGGCCTGATGGGGCAGTTGCGGAGAAGATGTCCTGGCTGACCACAGTATAAGCATAATCCATGAGACATTCGGCAATTCCGTTCGGAGCGTGAGAGCCGTGTGGAGTCAACTTGCATAGGTTCCGGTACTGGAGAGCTAGCAACCACCGAGGCAGACTGAGGAGCGGTTACCGTTGGCTGGCAGGTGGCTAGCTGCTGAGCAACAAGGGTGGTACGTTGTAAAAAGGATTCCAGACCGATGCTGTCGTCGTATATGGCCATCGCTGCACGAATTTCCGGGTTAAGACCCTGCCGGTAGGCCCCCAGCAAGGCTACCTCATTCCAACCGCTAGCCGCCGCCAGAGTGCGGAAGTGCAGCGTGTATTCGTTGACATCGGTTGACCCTTGACGTAAGCGGAAGAGTTGATCTGGCGTGGAGAGTGTACCGGTAGCTGTGCTAAATACCTTGGAGAAATGATTAGTAAACAGTTCGTAGGAGTTTATAATGGGATTGTTAGCATTCCAAATAGCCTTGGTCCACTGTAGAGCTTTACCAGTGAGGAGGGATGTGAGGAAGGCTACCTTCGATTTCTCCGAGGGGAACTGTTGTGGTTGCATCTGGATGTAGAGATTGACTTGTAGAAGAAAACCGCTACACTCAGTCGCCTCACCCGCAAATTTCGCGGGTACAGCCATGGGAGATCCTGAGGCAGGCGGCGGCGTTGGAGTGGGAGTTAACGCCGCCTTGATGGCATTCACCAGTTCTAAAAACGGATCTGTTGCGGCTGGTGCTTCGGTGCTCATCTTCGTAGCGGTCGGGTCTTCTGTCACACACACATACACAGGAGGAGACGAGAGGTAAGTAACAGTTGAGTTTGAGATTTATTTTCAGAGCAGATGAACAGAGCAGTAGATTGAAATGCAGAGAAATGGCTTAGCTGACAGTCCTGGTATTGATGAGTAGATAAGAGTCTGATATAGAGCCACAATAAGTCCAGCCGGAACACGGAGAGCAGAGTCCAAAGGAACAGCATGAAAAGTCAGGAGCTAACATAGGAGGTGTAAACGGTAGACCCGACGAAGTGCAAATGGAACCAGTGCTCTATATAAAGGGTGGAGTTAATCAGCTTCAGGTGTGCGTGATCAGGAACGAGTGGGCGGTGCTCCGGGTGGTGTGGCAGGTAAGGGTGGCTGTGGTGAATGCCTGACACAGTGGAGTAAAACTTTGTAAAGATCATATTGTGCTTCTCTTAATTTTCATGCCATTCTCAACAGTACAATTTTTTTTTTTTTTTTTTTTTTTTAATAAGTGAGTTAAAACAGTTTATTAAAAGTAATAGTTCTATGTGGAGTATTTTGTCTAAGCATTTATTTAAACAGCTTGGTGGTGTCCATTTTCTTTTTCTTAGATGCAAATTTGATGTTAACAAAATACTCTTAAATGATCTGATTTTGTGTTAAAAGTTTTAAACAACTTTACTCACTCTTTTTTTACAATAAGTATCTTTTTTACAACAATAAATAAATACTTTTTAGACATTGGTTTGGGACGGTCAGCTGTTGAATAATGGTTTTTGAGTATTAATGAGCTATGTGTTAAATTAAAGTGTCATATTTCAGCTGTAGAATATTGTATTGTCATGAACTTTGTCTCTGTCAAAATACTTTCCCTGCTCAGAAATCAGGGCACTTGGTGTAAGACTGTAGGAAGTAAAGTCTCCAAATATTTGTTTTTAGATCAATTTGATTTAATTCATGAAAAGTGCAGGAACCAGTCAGTTAGATCTCTTTGTTTATATTTCTTCTCCTCCTTCAAATATTTTAATGGGTAAATATGTTTCCCTCATTTGTGTGGAACATTTTAGGAAGGTTCTTAGTCATTACTGTATAACAAATCAAACTAGAGTCATTTAAAATATAATACCTTGTGAAAGACTCATTAGAGCATTTTCAACTGGATATCGATTACAAATGCTCTTTTGGTAATTGTGAAAGATAGTGTTACATTAAATTTCAGTCTAATTTTAAATATGTCATCAGTTTTACTTCATTCAAATGAATATGACTTTTCAAAAAGAAAAATATATATCGATTTGTTTTTGTTGTTAGGAAAATATTATATTCATAGACTAAATGGAGTAAATCATAACTGTGAAATGTCTCGAGAATAATCAAATTCCTTTGCCAAATTTTGTAATATTTCCACTGTATGACTGTGCATGTATTGAGTTAGAAATTTCAGATTTTAAAGTCTCTTAAGGAAGCCAGATTATTGGAAATTAAATGCCTCTCTACAAAACACTTATTGTTTGGGTATGAAGAAAATGTTTCTTTTAAAACATACTAATATTCTTCATACTTTAAATTGAAAGTTGTTTAAATACAAGTTCTCTATAAAATTGATTTGGAAAGTCTTTCCAAATCAAAATACAACATTATTAAAATCTCTCTAAATGAAGCAGATACAATGCCCTCCACTAATATTGGCACCCTTGGTAAATATGAGCAAAGATGGCTATGAAAATAAATCTGCTTTGTTTATCTTTTGATCTTACGTTCAAAAAATTCACAAAATGCTAACCTTTCATTGAAGTAAAACAATTAAAAGTGGGGGGAAACCTACATTATGAAATAAATGTTTTTCTCCAAAGCACGGTGGGCACAATTATTGGCACCCTTAGAAATTATAATTAGTAAAATATCTCTGAAGTATATTCCCATTCATATTTGCATTTATTTAGCACACTAAAATGACTAGGAGTATGATATTGTCCAGCCATGACTTCCTGTTTCACAGGATTATAAATATGAGGAGCACAAAGGCCAAATTCCCTTAATCATCCATCACAAGGAATAAAACCACATAATATAGTTCTGATGTGCAGAACAAGAGGTTCTGCTCTATGTTGAGGTTCACAAAATAGAAAGTGGCTGTAAGAAAAGAGCTAAAGCATTGAAAATCCTAATTTCCATCATTAGGACAATAATTAAGAATTCCAATCAACTAAAGATGTTACAAATCTGCCAGGAAAAGGATGTGTGTCAATATCGTTCTAATGCATGGTGAGGAGGACAGTTTAAGTGTCCAAAGACTCTCCAAGGATCACAGCAGAAGAATTGCAGAGATTAGTTGAGTCTTGGGGTCAAAAGACTAAAAAAAATTCAAGCAGCCCCCTACATCACCACATGTTGTTCAGGAGGGTTTTAAGAAAAATCCTCCTTGCTCATCTAAAAACAAATTCCAGCATATTCAGTTGTCAGACACGACTTGAAATTTACAAATGGGACTGGCTTCTGTGGTCAGATGAAACTAAAAAAGAGCTTTCTGGCAGCAAACCCACCAGATTGGTTTGGTACAAAAATTACCCCATGCCCACGGTTAAATATACTGCTGGATCTTTAATGTTGTGGTCTTATTTTCCTGCCAGAGGTCCTGGACATCTTGTTCAGATACATGGCATCATGGAATCTAGCAAATACCAACAGATAAAAAATTTAAACCTGACTGCATCTGTTAGAAGTTCTATAATGAGCTGTGGTTGGATCTTCCATCAGGACAATGATCCAAATCATACATCAAAATCAACACAAGAATGTGTCACTGAGCATAAAATGAAGCTCCTGCCATGGCTGTCTCAGTTCCTTGACCTGAACCCTATAGAAAATGTGTGAGGTGAACTGAAGAGAAGAAGCACCAGCATGAAGCTGGGAAACTGAAGGATCTGAAGAGTTTCTGTATGAAGGAATGGTCTCTGATCTCTTGTCAGGTGTTCTCCAAACTCTTCAGGCATTAAAGGAGAAAACTCAGAGCTGTTATCTTGAATAAAGGACATTGCAATAATTGGGTGCCAATAATTGTAATCAACATGAACTAGAGAAAAACATTTATTTTATAATTAGACTTTCCCACTGTTTTCCATTGTTTTGCTTAAATAATAGGTTAGAATTTTGTGAATTGTATGGATGAAAGATTAAAAGGATAAACAATGCAGATTTATTTTCACAGCCACCTTTGCTCATATTTACCAAGGCTGCCAATATTAGTGGAGGGCACTGTAAAGAAAGTATATATTTGTTCACAGAATTTTTTTTACATGGAAAAGGCTAAAAGGGCCTTTGTTAGATCTAGGACCACAAAGAATCTTCTCTCTGTATGTGACTGGACCACAAAACTGTCAGGCATTCACCACAGCCACCTCCATCTGCCACACCTCCGGTAGCACCGTCCACTCGTTCATCATCACCCGATTTCTAACTGCTTGCACCTGATCCTCAATGAGCCACACCCTATAAATAGAACTCTCAATCATTCACTCATTGTCTGGTCTACTGTTCACATGCTGGATTCTACGTTCTCTGATTATTCCTTGTGGACTCTGTGGCGTGGCTCATCCATTGGACTCGAGTACCTCTCATATTCATCTGAACATTCAGTTAAGAACTTTATATGCTACTTCATGCTATTTAATTCGCTTGTTAATAAACTCTTGGATTGGATTGCCACTTATCTCTCGTCCTCTCCATCCCTGTGTGTGTGTGAGTGTGACAGAAGTCCAGACCGCTAAACTGAACGACGCACTATGAGCACCGAAGCACCCACTGCATCAAACCCCTTCACCGAGTTGGTGAATGCCTTGAAGGGGGCGTTTCAAACAACACCCGCGCCGCCATCCGTCTCAGGATCTCCCATGGCCATGCCCACCTCGTTTGCGGGTGAGGCGGCTGAGTGTAGCGGTTTCCTTCTTCAAATCAATTTGTTCATCAAGATGCAACCCCAACTGTTTTCTTCGGATGATGCTAAGGTCGCTTTTCTCATTTCGCTACTCACTGGTAAGGCCCTTCAGTGGGCTAAAGCTATCTGGAACGCTGACAACCCGATCATTCATTCATATGAGCAGTTTACTAACCATTTCTCTGAAGTTTTCAGCACAACCACCGGACAACTTTCCACTTCCAATCAGCTCTTCCGTCTACAGCAAGGCACGACTTCCGTGAATGACTACACTAGAGGTCTGCATTTCCGTGGCACCCGACCAGATTTTTTGCTACACGGAAATAAATTTACAAACAAAACGCGGTAGCGGTCGGTAACTCTGGTGTAATTTGGATGGGAGCGGGCGGTCTAATAATATACCGTTCCCGACGTCCTTTCTGAACAGCATATCTGCGCTTTATTCATTGAGCACCTGTACGGCCTGCGCTCATGACTGTTATGCACGCGCTGCAGGCATGGACTGCGTCACGCATTTTATTGGCAAGGTCTGTGCACGCAGGATTTGGCGGTCATCAGAGCGGGCTGTACCGAGGATGGTAGAGCAAAGTGTGGATGCGCTGTCCTTGAAGGACGTTCAGCTTGGACTAGAAAATGGTCAGTTTACTGTTAAGAAACCCACATCGGGCAAGTCTGATGTATGGGAGTCTTTTTTTTTTTTTTTTTTTTTTTTTTTTTTTTGAATAAAAAGTACAAAATTGTAGCATATTTATTCTTTTATCTGTTTCCAGAATAAAATTTAGCGGGAACGGTCGGGTCGGGTCGGGAAGAAAATTATTCTAAGTGGGCAGCGGGTGAACAAAGAGTGAATGTATAGCGGGAGCGGGTGGGTGCGGAATAAAACCTCGCAGGAGCGGGCAGGAGCGGGATTAAAAAAACAGTTCCATGCAGACCTCTAGACTACACTCTCCACTTCTGCACGCTGGCGGCGACTAGCGGATGGAATGAGAAAGCGCTGCTTGGAGCCTACAGACAAGGCCTCAATCTGGACATTCGCGCTGCGATGGCTTTGTATGACGACAGTATTGGATTAGAGGCTTTTCTACAGAGAACAACACGTGTCGCCCAAAACCTAGCCACCTGCCAGCCATCCATAACCGCTCCTCAGCCTGCCTCGGTGGTTGCTTGTTCCCCAGTACCAGAACCAATGCAAATAGATTCAATCCGCCTTTCTCGAACTGAGCGGAATCGAAGACTCACGAATGGACTCTGCCTATACTGTGGTCAACCTGGTCATCGTCTCCGAAACTGCCCCATCAGACCCCCACGCCCTGTGGTGAGTACCCTTTCCACTGAGGTGAAAACTACCTCTCTCACCCTGTTACCTGTAACGTTGCATACTTCTCATATGTCATCACCATTCATCACACTGCAACTTGGCTTACTTCACTCAGAGAATATAAGGTTTCTGGTACTGGAGGATTCCACCGCCAGTATCATCCTGGGATGCCCATGGCTCCAGCTTCATCATCCTGAACTCAGCTGGGGTCCATGTGACGTCATTCGCTGGAGTCAACATTGTCACAACCACTGCTTGGTCAACATACCCAACCCATCCGCTGCTTCTGTGATCCTGTCCTCCACACGAGTTGAAAGTCCAGAACCATCCTTCACCCCGGAGATCCCAGGTGAGTACATGGTGTTCCAGGATGTATTCAGCAAGCAAGCAGCCACCCATTTACCACCACATCGGAGCCCAAGTCTTCACGAAGCTGGACCTGCGGAGTGCATACAACCTCGTTCGTATTTGTGCGGGGGACGAATGGAAGACGGCACTTGTAACACCAACCAGCCACTACGAATACCGGGTGATGTCGTATGGCTTATCCATCAGCCCATCCATCTTTCAAACATTTATGAACGAGATGTTCCGGGAGTTCCTCCATCGGTTCGTGATTGTCTACATCGGCGACATTCTGATCTACTCCCAGAACTTGGCTGAACATCGCCAGCACGTCCAGCAGGTCCTCCACAAGCTCCATGACCATAGTCTCTACCTCAAACTAGAAAAATGTGAGTTCCATCGTTCTTCTGTACAGTTCCTGGGTTACGTCATCTCTGCCGAGGGTGTGCAGATGGACCAGGGGAAAGTTGGAGCGATTCAAGAATGGCCACAACCCCTCACAGTAAAAGAACTTCAATGTTTCCTAGGATTCTCCAACTTTTACCAACGTTTCATCAAGGACTACAGTTCCATCACCGCTCCGCTAACGTCCCTCCTTAAGGGCAAACCCAAGACACTCTGCTGGAGCCCCTCTGCCCACAAAGCCTTTCAACAGCTCAAGAGGATCTTCAGTACCGCACCCTTGTTACATCACCCAGACCCGGAACTTCCCTTTACGGTTGAGATCGACGCTTCCACCACTGGAGTGGGTGCGGTGCTGTCCCAAACGGTTGGTGATCCTCCTCTCCTCCATCCCTGTGCCTTCTACTCACAGAACCTGTCTCCGGCAGAGCAAAATTATGACGTTGGCAATAGAGATCTTCTGGCCATCAAATTATCCCTGGAGGAGTGGCGTCATTGGTTGGAGGGTTCCAAACACCCATTCACCATCACCGACCACAAAAACCTTCAGTATTTTCGTGAAGCAAAGCGATTGAACGCCGGACAAGCAAAATGGACACTTTTTTTTTTTTTTTTTATACACGATTCAACTTCAAGATCACTTATAGACCCGGTTCCAAGAACATCTCTGCAGACGCACTATCAAGACAATTCTCCTCTGATCAATCAGTTGAACCTGAACCCATCATACCATCCAACCTGATCGTCAGCCCCATCATTTGGGAAATCGACAACCTCATCCACAACGCCACCCTCCAGGAGGCTACTCTGCTTGAGTGCCCAGAAGGCAAGATTTTCGTCCCCCAAGTCCAACGTCAAAGCCTTCTGGGTGCAGCTCATCAGTCTCCGGGCTCTGGACACCCCGGCAGCCAACGGACCCTCTCGCTCCTACAGTCCCGATACTGGTGGCCCAGTATGCACCGGGATACCATCAGGTACGTCCAGAGTTGCTCTGTCTGTGCCATGTCTACTTCTCCTCGCCATCTTCCCACAGGCAAACTGGTACCACTACCCATTCCACAGAGGCCCTGGTCCCACATATGAGTGGACTTTGTGACCGATTTCCCGGCAGCCGAAGGTAACACTTGCATCCTGGTTATGGTGGATCGTTTCTCAAAAATGTGCAAGTTTTTCCCTCTGAAGGGTTTGCCTACAGCAATGGAGACTGCTGAACTCATCTTCCAACAGCTGTTCTGTCACTTCGGCTTGCCAGAGGAGATCGTGTCGGACAGGGGACCTCAATTCCTCAAAGAAATCTTCAGGCTATCATCCACAGACGTATCAACGATGTCACCTGCCAACTTCAGCTCCCTCCCAGGTACCGTATACATCCCACGTTCCACGTATCATTACTAAACCCTTCCATCCCTCTGCCACAGGAACACCGGGAGCTGAAGTGGAACCTCCTCCTCCTAAAGTCCTGGAACTACCCTCCATCTACACGGTTCACGAGATCCTGGACTTGCGGCGTCGAGGGGGCCACCTGGAATATCTTGTGGACTGGGAGGGGTATGGACCAGATAAACGATCCTGGGTCCCCAGAGATGACATACTCGATCCAACACTGATCTCATACTTCCATCGGGACCATCCGGATCGTCCTGCCCTTCGCGGTCGTGGTCGCCCTCGGCATCGTGTAAGGGCGTCGGGAGCCGCCCCTGGAGGAGGGGGTAGTGTCAGGCATTCACCACAGCCACCTCTATCTGCCACACCTCCAGTAACACCGCCCACTCGTTCATCACCCGAATTCTAACTGCTTGCACCTGATCCTCATTGAGCCAAGCCCTATAAATAGAACTCTCAGTCATTCACTCATTGTCTGGTCTACCGTTCACATGCTAGATTCTACGTTCTCTGCTTATTCCTTGTGGACTCTGTGGCGTGGCTCATCCATTGGACTCGAGTACCTCTCATATTCATCTGAACATTCAGTTAAGAACTTTATGCTACTTCTGTAACGAGTGTAAAGGATGAGGAAGCAAAAATGCAAGTTAAACCAGGTTTATTGAAAAGGGTGAAATGGGCAAAAACACAGTCACTGATAATGTCTCTCGGATGGGTGGTGCAGGGACAAGATGGTCAGCGTGCAGTGTAGAGAAGAGCGATGATCCAGCGGTGAGTAGTAATCCAGTGTAAAATAATCCAGGAAGAGATGAACCAGAGACGAGACCACGATCAACATCCAAGACGACGAAACACACTGAAGACACTCACTCACGGACATCAAAACAACGATCTGACAAACGGGAGAGATAGCAGTGAGGTTTTATAGAAGAGATAATAGACAACAGCTGGTGTGGAGTAACGAGATCAGCAGACGCGCTGATGAGCGGTGACGTAATACACAACAACACACACACGTCAAAATACGAGACATGAAGAACACGGTGGATTCATGAACCGTGACAGTACCCCCTCTCCTAGGAACGCCTCTTGGCGTTCCCAGACTCCCTTACCTGCTGATTGTAATCATCAATAAGGGAGTGATCCAGGATGTCTCTAGCAGGCACCCAACTTCTCTCCTCCGGACCGTAACCTTCCCAGTCCACCAAGTATTGGAATCCGCGTCCCCTCCGCCTAGAGTCCAGAATGCGATTTACCGAATAAGTGGGTTCCCCTTCTACGAGTCGCGGCGGTGGGGAAACCGGGGCTGGCGGATTAATACGAGCAAAAAACACGGGTTTGATTTTGGATACATGGAACACGGGATGGATTCTCCTGTACACTGGAGGAAGGTTAAGGCGGACTGCCACTGGACTAATGATCTTGGTGACAGAGAACGGGCCAATAAGTTTAGGAGCAAGTTTATTAGACACGGATCGGAGAGGAATGTTCTTGGTAGAAAGCCACACTTTGGACCCAACGACTTATACGGGAGGTCTAGACCGGTGGCGATCGGCCTTGGCCTTGGTGCGTGCTCCCACTTGGAGTAGAGTCTCGCGGGCTCTAGTCCAAGTGTGATGACACCTCTGGACAAATGCGTGAGCGGAGGGGACCGCGACTTCGGATTCCAGACTAGGGAAAATTGGTGGCTGGTAACCTATACTACATTCAAACGGAGATAGGCCCATAGATGATACTGGTAACGAATTGTGGGCGTACTCCACCATTGATAGTTGTTGGCTCCATGAGGAAGGATTCTTGGAGACCAGACATCGCAACGTTCTCTCCAAATCCTGGTTGGCTCTCTCAGTTTGACCATTGCTCTGGGGATGAAACCCAGAGGACAGACTAACAGTCACACCCAGTAGTTTACAAAACTCTCGCCAAAATTTGGACACAAATTGGGGTCCTCTATCGGAAACCACGTCCGTCGGGTGGCCATGTAACCGAAAGACGTGGTTAACGACTGTCAACGCTGTCTCCTTGGCTGAGGGTAATTTGGGCAAGGGAATGAAATGGGCCGCCTTTGAGAACCGGTCCACCACGGTCAAAACTACCGTGTTACCCTGGGAGGGTGGGAGGGCGGTAACAAAATCTAGAGCGATATGGGACCAGGGTCTCGAAGGGATCGGCAGCGGTTGAAGGAGCCCATCAGGGGGTCTGTTAGAAGTCTTACCAGTGGCACAAACTGAGCAAGCCAAAACAAAACTGCGAACGTCGCGAGCCATGAACGGCCACCAAAATCGTTGCTTGACCAAATGTGTGGTGTGATTGACTCCTGGATGGCAAGCCACATTGGAACAATGTCCCCACTGAATGACCTCGGACCGTAATCCCTCGGGCACAAATAAACGGTTCGGTGGGCAACCGACCGGGGGCGTTACCCCTTGTAAGGCTGTTTCAACCTTCGATTCGACCTCCCATGTGAGTGTAGAGACAATTAACGCCTCAGGAAAAATGCACTTGGGAGTAGACGGGCGATCGGAACGATCAAAAATACGAGACAAAGAATCGGGATTGATGTTCTTGGGACCCGGGCGGTATGAGAGAGTAAAATCAAAACGTCCGAAAAAAAGTGCCCACCGAGCCTGCCTAGAGTTCAGTCTTTTAGCAGTTCTAATGTATTCTAAGTTCTTATGATCGGTCCATACGATAAAAGGTACCCCCGACCCTTCTAACCAGTGGCGCCATTCTTCCAATGCTAACTTGACTGCCAACAACTCTCGGTTACCAATATCATAGTTAGTTTCGGCAGGCGACAGACGATGGGAAAAAAACGCGCAGGGATGCATCCTGTCGTCTGTCGGTGAGCGCTGGGATAGCACTGCACCTACCCCCACCTCTGATGCATCGACCTCCACCACGAACTGACGTGACGGATCAGGGGTGACAAGGATGGGAGCCGAAACAAAGCGGCTTTTCAGTTTGGCAAACGCAGCCTCGGCTGCGTCTGACCATCTGAACGTCGTTCTGGGGGAGGTCAAGGCGGTCAGAGGAGAGGCTAGTTGGCTGAAGTTGCGAATAAAACGCCGGTACAAATTGGCGAACCCCAGAAACCTCTGTAGGGCCTTACGGGAATCTGGACTTGGCCAATCCACCACAGCCTTAACCTTCTCAGGATCCATGCGCATACCCTCAGACGACACAATGTACCCTAGGAAAGGAACAGACTGTGCATGAAAATCGCATTTCTCCGCCTTGACAAAAAGCCCATTCTCTAGCAGCCTCTGAAGCACTCACCAAACGTGCTGCACATGCTCCTGGAGAGAAGAGGAAAATATCAATATGTCATCCAGGTAAACATATATGAACCGGTCGACCATATCTCGCAGCACGTCGTTGACGAGTGCCTGGAAGACCCCTGGGGAGTTGGACAAACCGAAGGGCATGACCAAGTATTCAAAGTGCCCCCTGGGGGTGTTAAAGGCAGTCTTCCATTCATCTCCCCTCCTGATGCGGACCAAATGATAAGCATTTCTTAAATCCAATTTTGTGAAGACCGACGCTCCCTGCAATCTCTTGAAGGCTGAAGATATTAACGGCAAAGGATAAGTATTCTTTACCGTAATATTATTCAACCCCCGGTAGTCAATACAAGGTCGCAGAGAACCGTCCTTCTTCCCCACAAAAAAGAACCCCGCCCCCGCTGGAGAAGAGGAGGGTCGAATGAACCCCGCTGCTAGAGAATCAGAAATGTATTTCTCCATAGCTTCTCTCTCGGGAACTGAGAGTGAATATAATTTGCCCTTGGGCGGAGACGTACCTGGCAGTAACTCTATAGCACAGTCATAGGGACGATGAGGAGGAAGAGAAGCAGCCCGAGACTTACTGAACACCTCCTTCAGGTCTAGATACCCCTGAGTCAAGAAGTGCTGAACAGTCGTGTGAGTGGTCTGACCATCTTAGTCTTACCGGGAGGAGTGTGGAGGTCGATCTGGATGAGGTCTTCGTAGCGGAGATCCCACCCGACAGTAGCCTCAAGCTTACTGCCGGGCTGGCCCTTTTACCGGGCAGTTATAGGCGAAGTGGCCCGCCGCCCCACAGTACATACATAATCCCTGGGATCTCCGCCTCTCCTTCTCCTCCCGAGAAAGCCGAGCTCGTCCGACCTGCATGGGCTCATGATCGTAGACGGGGCTGACCGTGTCCCCGCCGCTGGCTCGAAGAGTAGATGTCTCCCCAGGGGGAAGCCGAACAGGTAACCTCCGCCGTTCGGCTCGGGAGAGTCGAGAGTCTACCCGCAGTGCCAGGTCGATGAGCCCGTTGAGGGTGGCGGGTAGTTCCAGGGCGTAGATCTCGTTTTGGACGCGATCAGCCAGCCGATGCAGGAACATATCCCACTGCGCCTCCTCGTTCCACTGGCACTCTGCCGCCAGGGTGCGGAATTCAATAGAATAATCCGAGACGGATCTCTCCCCCTGTCTGAGATCCGCCAGAACCCGCGTGGGTTCTGGACGAACACCCTCTTCATCTCGGCGGAGAGTGTCTGGAACGAGGCACAGCATGGATCCCGGTTCTCCCACACCGCCATTCCCCAGAGTGCTGCTCTCCCAGTCAACAGGGTGAGCACGGACGCCACCTTGCTCTCCTCACTAGCGAAGGTTCGAGGCTGCAACGAAAAATGCATAGAGCACCTAGTGAGGAAAGCTCGGCAAAAATTCGGCTCACCGCTGTAGAGCTCCGGAGTAGGAAGGCGGGGCTCTGACTGGGAGACAGCGTTGGATGGTACGAGGGGAGTGGGTGGCGTGGGCGGCGTGGGCGGCGCAGTGAGAAGTTGTAGCTGTTGAACTCGTTGGGTGAGCTCGGACACCTGCACCACAAGAGCACGAATGGCCTGCCCCGACTCATTCATGCTCTTATCCTGGGCGTCCATCCGAGAAACGCTAGCCTGAATAAACTCCTCCAACAAAGAAGGAGTGGCACTTGCTGCTTCCATGTTGAGGTCAGATCGTTCTGTAACGAGTGTAAAGGATGAGGAAGCAAAAATGCAAGTTAAACAGTCACTGATAATGTCTCTCGGATGGGTGGTGCAGGGACAAGATGGTCAGCGTGCAGTGTAGAGAAGAGCGATGATCCAGCGGTGAGTAGTAATCCAGTGTAAAATAATCCAGGAAGAGATGAACCAGAGACGAGACCACGATCAACATCCAAGACGACGAAACACACTGAAGACACTCACTCACGGACATCAAAACAACGATCTGACAAACGGGAGAGATAGCAGTGAGGTTTTATAGAAGAGATAATAGACAACAGCTGGTGTGGAGTAACGAGATCAGCAGACGCGCTGATGAGCGGTGACGTAATACACAACACACGTCAAAATACGAGACATGAAGAACACGGTGGATTCATGAACCGTGACAACTTCATGCTATTTAATTCGCTTAATAAACTCTTGGATTGGATTGCCACTCATCTCTCGTCCTCTCTGTCCCTGTGTGTGTGAGTGTGACAAAAACCATAAGGGTCAATTTTGAAAAAATTAATTTATATCTGAAAGCTAAATAAATAAGCTTTCCATTGATGTATTGTTAGGATAGGACAATATTTGGTTGAGAGAAAACTATTTGAAAATCTGGAATCTGAGGGTGCAAAAAAAAAAAATATATATATATATATATATATATATATATATATATATATATATGTTGAGAAAATCGACCAAATTCTTAGCAATGCATATTACTAATCAAAAAACAAGTTTTGATATATTTACAGTAGGAAATTTAAATGTCTTCATGGAATATGATGTTTACTTAATGTCCAAATGATTTTTTGGCATGAAAGAAATACATTTTGACCCATACAGTGTATTGTTGGCTATTGCTACAAATAAACATGTGCTACTCAAGACTGGTTTTGAGACCCAGGTCACATTTATTGATGATTTATGTGTATATATATTTTTTTTATCCTAATGCTGCCATGACATTATAAACATGATTATCACTTTCTTTTTGTTCCTAAACTCTGGTCAGATATAAATAAATATGTAATTCCTAATAAAGTCGAAAGAAATTCACTTTAAAATAATTCATTGATATTAATCAAGTAATGACTTTATTAGTAAGTGTAAAGAAGGGTTTCCATCATCATGTGGTTTTTGTAAGGAGTCAAAATTATTTTGGACCCAAGTTTCACTGTTTATTTTTGATCTGTTTTACAAGTTTGTTATGAAAACTGATACAATGGTCTTGTGTTACTGGTTTATTGGAGATGGATAATATAATTAAAATTCTTATTTGGTAAATACTATATACACAAAGTAAAATACATGTCTACTGTACTAAATTGTAGACTGTTTTCCACTGATTTAAAGATCTTTAATGGTTCTAATTTTAATACAGAACAATCACAAAGTTGTTAAAGATAATTAATGTATTGAATGAATGACTGTTTTAAATTTATTTTATTAGATAAAAATGTTTTTTTTTCATTTTTTTTTTTCAAAACTTTTTGTTTATGTCTCTATATTCTTCTGTTGTTAACTCATAAAAAAGGCAGGAAAATTGCTTCACACTCTTGTCAGTTGGAGGCAGTGATGCACTAAAGCTGTTTGACAAACTTTGTCTGTGTCTGAAACCATTTACTCAATGAGTAGATACTTAATATCAATAAGTACTTACTTAAGGAGCACTAAAAGAGTACCTACTCATTATCTCTTGAATGTTATTAATTTCTTTATTTAATGTGCATAATTTTTTCATCCACAAGCAAAACTGGCTCAAATCTCTTATTTTCCTCTCTTTCTTGTTGAATTTAACTTTCATCCCTCAGGCTTATAAACAACAACAACAACAAATGAACATTTTTGTTGCATTATGATTAAATGAATATTATGATTATTCAAAGATATTTAAGCCTTTTTCTGTGTATATAATCTCATACTATGATGTACACAAATCATAGTCATTAAAGTTATGTTTTCTGTTTTTTGTTATTATGATCATTATGTTGATTGTTAAAGATACGATCATCTTTCCCTGAGCTTGTATGTAATTATAAGGTCTGCAGTAATAATAAGAAAATGCACCAACACCTCATAACATCAGTAACTCCACAACCCTACCTAGTACATTTTCCTCCATTTTTGCAATTTTGCAAAACAATTGCAATAAAAACAACAATTTTTTATATTGATCAGCTTTCTCAAAGATCTCGGCTTTATAGAGTGGCCCTTATTTTTATTTTTTGAAATGTTAACCTCTGATGGGATTTGTTTTTCCACTAAAATTTTAAATGTAGTGACAGGGTGAAACTCTAACCATTGGCGGTAATGGTTAGACAGGACAGACCAGATTCATAACAATAGGTTTGAGTCTTAGTACCAGCAGGGATTGTAGGTGGGGGAGTGAACCAGTGCTCTCTTCTACCCTCAATACCACGACTGAGGTGCCCACGAGCAAGACATGAACCCCAAATGGCTGCCCACTGCTCCAGGTGTGTGTTCACGGTTTGTGTGTGAGTTGTATTCTTAGTATAGGTTTCCATACTTGGCAACATGTCACGACAATGACAGAACACTCTTAACTTCTTCATTACGAGTGTTCATTTCTAGATGCTGGGACTCGAACTCGGGACACCTGAAGTGCTTTTGTTATATCACTTCCCTTTTGTTATTCTAATTCTGATGCAGGATTTTGAGGACAGTGGTAAAGACAGGAATTGGTAGATGAGCTCAAAATATTAGACACTAAATACATTTAGAGTAAATAAGACAGCTGTGGTATTTGTCATTTAAACTTAAATTATGTAAAAAAAAATAAAAAAAAAAAAGTGTTGTAAATGTTGAATAAGAGTGCAGAAAGCCGTAAATTAAATTAATTAGTCAGTCTAATATTTCCTTAAATGTAGGATTTAAAATACATAAATTATAACTACATTTTTAATTGTACAATGATTTAATTTCAGCTCTACATAAGAGGTAAAGTTTTGTCTTTTTCAAACCCACTTAAGTCAATGAGTTACAGTCTCAGTTTTTCTTTTTAATCAGACATTATCAAAGACTTTTTTTAAACCCTAAAGAATTAACTGTCAACTTCTGGAAAATTTATCTTCACCATTTACAAATTCATTACAATCTTTCATGACAGGTACATCATTGGGAAAACTAAGACTCCTAAATAGCTTTTTTATATCACTTCCCTTTTGTTATTCAGATGCAGGATTTTGAGGACAGTGGTAAAGACAGGAATTGGTAGATGAGCTCAAAATATTAGACAATAAATACATTGAGTTAAAACCTGTGTCATTTTCTTCATTGCCTTTTTCCCTATCATTTAAAAAAAAAAAAACAGTTCAAAACTTAAATGTTGAATAAGAGTGCAGAAAGCCTTTAAATTAAATTCATTAGTCAGTCTAATATTTCCTTAAATGTAGGATTTAAAATACATAAATTATAAATACATTTTTAATTGTACAATGATTTAATTTCAGCTGTAAATAAGAGGTAAAGTGCTGTTTTGTCTTTTTTAAACCCACATGTAAGTTAATGAGTTACAGTCTCAGTTTTTCTCTTTTAATAGACATTAGATCAAAACTATTTAAACCTTAAATGACAGATTGTGAAAAGCACATATATCTACATCACAGCAACCTGTAAAAATGAACAGAGATGGTAAATTCAGATAATAAGATAAAAAAAAAACTGGGCATTTTCTATTTGTATGTAGAAACTGAAAGTTCATTATCATTAATTGAGTTCTGAACTAATTCAATGAATAATACATTTCATATATCTTAATTATTCATCATAATCTACAGGCTAACTGAGTGAAATCATTTCATCTAAATTCATAGGCTGTAATAAAAGGAATGTAATGAAATTTCTTCAAAGTAAAAATAGGACTGTATATAAATCTGTTATATAATAATTGTTACCTTTCAGATTTATATGTTTTAAAGTTCACAAACTTACAAGAACGAGGTGAATCAGGAGAGGGAGAATAGGAAGTAACAGCAGGTGGCGCTAGTGCACTATTTTAGTTTTGATCTGCCGTTAGAAGAAAGAAGGAGAAAGCAGGTGTGTTTGTGCATCACATTCCTGTCCAGTTGGTGGCGCTGATGCACTAGATCTGTTGTTAACTAGACTTTGATTTTCTTCAAGATGGAGTCGTATCATGTGACAAACATCAATAGTGAAGATCGCACAGGTGTTTAACAGCGATCACAAATCGAAAGTGTTTTAAAGACTTCCGGATTCTGTTCCTACAACACAAGATCGTCTGTACTATTGCAAGTAAGTTTGAATACTTTAACGATTACAGTTATTTAGGAGAATGATGAACGGATTTTATAGCCATATTTAGGCGTGATTTGTGAAGTCATAACTTACACCTGTCGCCGAAGTAACAAACGACCGAGAAGCTAGATATTACCAAAACAAACCGTTTAAAGACGACGCATATTAAAACATTTTTACAAGTCTGTAAAAACTTGTACGTCTGTAAAAATGTAACATTAAGAATAATTCTAAAAGGGTTATTTTATTTCCCCTTTTTCCATTTTAAGACGCGAGGCCGAAAGTATTCTGTGGTCAAATCAAATCTGTTCTTCCGGATCGAGAGGTCGATAAACCCGAGCAGTAAATGAATGTTCTTTTAAACTTCTTAATATTCCGAAAGTTGCTGCATAGTAATGTGCATGTAAATAAAGACATGTGTTGAGTGATCTGTATGAAATAATACATGTGTATTGTGTGAATATGGATTGGTTCACTGGCTGAATGTATGGTTTAATGATAAACGCATTTGTTTACAATACATTGGTATAATCAGACATATATTAGTTTAGATACATCGGTCTGATCACATGCACATGGGTTTGCTCCTGTATACGTTGGTTTGTTCAAGTAAACATTGGGCTCCTCAAATATATACTGGTCTGCATATATTGGTTTCTTCAAGAATATATTGGCTTGTGTATATATATGTTGGTTTGTTCAAGTATATATTGGTTTAAATATATCGGTTTCCTCATCTATGTATTGGATAGTATCTATCACTCTCTATTCTTATTCTGTTTTATCTTTTATCTACTGTCTTTTTTTTTAATAAGAAAAGAGCCTCCAACAACACTAGCATTCTCTAATCTTATTCTATTTTATCTATTTTTATTTATATTATTATTTTTTTTTTCTGCATTGTAGCACATTAAATTTCCTGCTTTTTCTACAGGCATTATTAAAAATCCTTCAGAGGTGAAATGAAGTTTGCAATAAAATCTTATACAGTATTTTACAGTACAAAAGAAAAAAAATACACTACCAGTCAAAAGTTTTTGAACAGTAAGGTTTTTATTGTTTTTTAAATAAGTCTCTTCTGTTCACCAAGCCTGCATTTATTTGATCCAAAGTGCAGCAAAAACAGTAAAAAATGTATTTTTTTTACCATTTAAAATAACTGTTTTATATTTGAATATATTTTAAAATTTAATTTATTCCTGTGATTTGAAAGTTGAATTTTTAACATCATTACTCCAGTCACATGATCCTGAAATCATTCTAATACTCTGATTTACTGCTCAAAAAAAAAAAAGTATTATTATTATTATTATTATTATGTTGAAAACAGCCAGTAGAATTTTTTCAGGTTTCTTTGATGAATAGAAAGTTCAGAAGAACAGCATTTATCTGAAATAGAAATCTTTTGTAACATTATAAACATCTTTATCATCACTTTTGATCAATTTAAAACATCATTGCTAAATAAAAGTATTCATTTCTTTAATTTCTTTCCCTGGAAACAAAAAAAAAAAAAAAAAAAAAAATAAAAAACTGACTCCAAGCTTTTGAATGGTATAGTTCATAATGTTACAGAAGCTTTTTATTTCAGATAAATGCTTTATATCTTTTGATTCATCAAATAATCCAGAAATAATGTATTCAACTGTTCTAGATATTTATAGTAATAATAAATCTTTCTTGAACAGCATGTTATGTAGAATGATTTCTGAAGGATCATGTGACACTAAAGACTGAAGTAATGATGATGTAAATTTTGCTTTTCATATATATTACAATATATTACATTTTAAAATATATTCAACTACAAAGCAGTTATTTTAAATAATAAAAAATATTTCACAATATTACTGCTTTTGCTGTATTTTGGATCACATAAATGCAGGCGTGGTAAAAAAAAAAAACATTAAAAATCTTACTGTTTGAAAACTTTTGACTGGTAGTGTATATTAACCATGTGTAGTTGGACAGAAACCAAACATAATTTTGAAAAAGGTGATTATTTCAAAGCATATTTCAAGGCCTATTCTAAAGTCGTGATTGGTCGGTGTTTAGTAAAGCAATGAGCGTTTGTACAAGTGAGGATTTAGTGTGAGGCACTGATGAATTAGTGTGGTGTTTTGATTGGTTGTGTTTGAAAAAGGAAATCAAAATACTTCCTGTTAGATTTCTGTGCAAGAATTGGGTATATGTCGAACGTCACCTGACCAAACCCGGAAAACAGGTCTCATCGCATCCACTTGTCGAAGAACATATTAATAGCAGTATTAAATAATGGTGATATCAATGGACTTTTAAGGTAATCATTTAAATTAACTAGCTGTTTTTATTGTTGATGATTTATTAACTTTTATATATACATGTTAGTGAAAAGAATAAAAATAAAAAAACTTTTATATATCAATCCACATATGTGATGGACATTGGTTTATGATTATCTTTACTGTTTATTTTGAAGGCATCTTGAGTAAAACAGCTTCATATTTAACGAGGCATATGAAAAACGCATGAACCGGAAGCAACAAGACCTGGTTAGCAGAATACAGAAGAGTGTTGCACATAACCCCTATAGTGTGTTGTGTTTTGTATGAAAGTGTTGTATGAAATTGAAAACTGTGCAAAGTCTGAGAATTTATTTATTTGTTTATTTATTTATTGATTCATTATTTGACAGGGACAGTAGACAGTAAAAAAAACTGCCCCAGAATTAGCTGCATAACTAAATTTCATCTGCTGTCCCTGGGTAGTAAAGTACCAAAACAAATTATAAAATAAAAACATTGATATAATACCATGTACAATGAAACAGCTCTTACAGAAAAAGCTGAGCGACCAAAACCAGTAACTCTAAAATTCTAGTGCTAGTGCTAGTGTTGTTGGAGGCTCTTTTTCAAGTAAAACAATAATACAAATAGATAAAATAGAATAAGAATAGAGACTTCTAGATAGAAACTCCACAGTAAAATATATTAGATTGTATTATAACTATACCTTTTATATTGTGCAATATTAATATTTTTGTAATATAAAGCATAAATATACATCTTATAAAAATAAAGATACGTGAGTGTTTTGGCCACTCCAGGTACCTGTACCGTAATTCCGCTAACAGACGTGCAGTGAAATCCAGCTGGTGGCTGGCTTGACTGTGGGGACCAATACATAGTTGAAGAAACCGATATATCTAAACCAATATATGCTTGGATAAACCTATATATACTAACCAATACATAGTTGAGGAACCTGATGTATTTAAGCTGATATATAATTAAAAAAAAACAACAACAACAACAATATAAGCTTAAGTAAACCGCCAGTATACAGTTGAACAAACCAATGTATCTAAACCATAATATACTTGAATAAATCAATATATACACAAACCAGTGTATACTTGAAGAAACCAAAATCAGTTCTGCCCAATATATTTTATATCTCTTTATAAAAAAATAAATAAATAAACATTAAATGAAACATTACAATCAAACAATGAAAATGTGGAGCACATATTTATATTATTATTTAATGAACATTCCCCCCCAAAAAAACGTTAAAAAAATATTGCAGTGTTTCAAAAGCTACCATAACAACTTTGTACAAAAAAGCATTTTAAAAGTATTTCAAAGATTAGCATGACGTAGTTTCAGCAATATGAACGTGACATTTGCAGTCAAAACCTGAAACACAAATTCTCAGAGAATGTACAAGTTAATGGTAATGAATACAATCTATTTATATTTTTCTAAAACCCTGAGAAAATTATCAGTATAAAAGCAACAATATATGCCGGATGGAGAACACAGTTGGCAATTCGCAAAACATAGGCTATATACCTTTTTTGTTTGCTTCAATAAATTCGTTTTTTGTTTCTGAGGAAAAAATCAATGTTATGGACGTGACAGTTCTGAAAGTGGAATTTATCCGACTACAGAAATCCGTATGAAATGCTTTAAAAACGGAGATGCCTTTAGAGAGAAATGCAACCTTCATACAGATTAGATAATCAGGGGGTATTTGATTTCGTTTTGAATTTGTTCGTTTAAAAGTAAAAAAAAAAAAAGACATTTTAAACTTTCTATAGATTATTTCTCATGTATGTGAGACAGTCATACGATGAGTTTCGGTTCTTTTTTTGTGATGCGCTTCAGAGACAGATGAGAGAAAGCGCGTCCTGTTTGTTCTCATTACTTGACAAAAGCAACATTTGTTGTTATTATGAGTTTACAGAAATAAAATTTGTTTCATTATCAGGAAAAATACAAGTAATCGTGCGGACACTTCTCTGTCATGCATTAGGTAAATGCCACACTCCGCATAAACAGGTTTATTAAAATAAATCTTGACCAGTCTACATCCGAGACAGATGCAATTATAACTTACAAATTGAAGGCTATTTGATGTTTTAAAATGATCTAATGGACTGATGCCACTTGTTGTTCATCAAAATGTCGCTTTTAAAAAAATAAAATCTGTTTTAATTACTAATTTATGAATTAAATAATTAAGGTAATTAGTAATTAAGTACAAAATAGGTTAAGTAAAATAAGCTCAATATATAATATTTTATAAATATTTATAAAATGCTAGCCTGAATAAGACTGCATTTTCATATTTTGCGTCTGCATAACAAAGTACATTATTTTTAACATGCAATGATACGAAATTAGACCAAACAAGACATGTAATGAAGAAAAATATGTAGACAAAAACAAGAAAAAAAAAAAAAAAAGAATCTCTCATGGCTAACGGCAAACTCACATTTCTTGAAAGCTATATGATCACGAATACATTTGAGATACTAGGGCTGTCAACGATTAATCGCGATTAATCACATACAAAATAAAAGTTTAAGTTTGCCTAATATATGTGTGTGTACTGTGTGTAATTATTATGTATATATAAATACAGTCTGAGATGAGTCTCTCACAGAAACAGAGGTAAAATAAAACCCCATCAATAATGGAGTCTTTTTCTCACTGTTTCCATGTCAATTGTCATGAATGAAATTTAGCTTCTCCAAGATACTGTCTTCAAACAACCACATTTGTGCAAAGAAAAGAACACCATGTTTGTATGTTGCTAGAATTATCTGTACTGTTAACATATCAAAACTCTTACAGTGTAAATTTGTGGATATTTTTAGAGGGAAATTTAAAAGATTTTTGTCTCTTACTCAGACTCATTCACTGTACACAGTTCATTGTTCATTATATCCACTGCTATAGATACAAGATGTTGTTTTTATTTTAGTATTTTCTCTTCTGTCTGTTGACTTCAGTGGAGTCAACAGAGCTTGTTTACTCAACGGTTTTAATATGGTTGCACTATAACAGTTTTTTGAGCCAGTTTTGTTTTTTAGTGAAGTAGAAATTGTGCAGGATGAGAAAGCAGCACTTCACTTGACTGTTAGATGATTCCTTTATACCCGGCCTGATGAGTTAGTGAATTAGTTTTTGTTAAACTGGACTAAACAAACTCCCATTTGGCACATAAAATCTCTTCATATGAGATCAAATGTATCTCCTATAGTTTTTCTCTGTTCTTTGTGTCATTAGTGTAAGATCAGGCTCACATGTGTCCAGCTCTGTGTCTGTGAAGAGTGACTGGTCAAAAGATGCTGATCCACCGAACTTCAGTGAGAAAAAAACATCATCTACCAAAAGGTATGGCATTATAGCATTATGTCAACTAATTTCGTTACTGTGGTTCTTGTGATAGATGTTGACTGAATAAAAAAATGAATCACTACACACAGCATATGGTGACTTTTATTGAACTCTGTCTGGAGCTTCTTTCCAATAATACAATTATACAGGCAGCAATTACAAGGAATAAATTCACCATGGAAAATAGAGCAGATAATGTAACCAAACATTTATAGGCATAGAAGAGCAAATGCACAGCTATATTCATTTTAATATATAATTAATGTATATTAATTACCATTTACAACATTATATAAATTAGACTGAAGTACATTGTGTAATATTGTTCTCTCTCTCTCTCTCTCTCTCTCTCTCTCTCTCTCTCTCTCTCTCTCTCTCTCTCTCTCTCTCGGTGCGAGTGCGAGTGCGAGTGCGAGTGCAGGTGCGTGGAGCGGCGTGAGCGTGGGGTAGAGCTGTGTGAGTGAAGCGCTTTCTAGGGCCGAGTGCTGTCCGTTTTAGGAAGCATGTCGGCCCAGAGAGCGCAGGGGCTGAGTTCACTCACGAGGCGTCACGCAGTTAAAGTGGCGTCTGCGGTGAGTGTCGAGGCATGTTGTTTGGCAGTGGGAGAAGTAGTTGGACTTTCTAGTGTTTTATCCGCGTCTAGAATGAACAACGCAATTGTGGTCTTTCTAGATAGCGTAGATAAGGCAAATGAGTTAGTAGAAAGAGGAATTGTTGTCGATGGGGAATTTATTTAGGTTCTTCCACTTTCTCTGCCAGCTAAAAAAGTCACCCTTTCCAATGTACCACCATTTGTCAGTGACGAGATCCTAACACAAGCTTTGACACGTTATGGAAAACTAGTATCCCCGATAAAGAAAATTCCAATCAGTAGCCAATCACCGTTACTGAAACACATTGTTTCTTTCAGGCGGTTCGTGTATATGATTATTCCAGATGACGCTGATCTAGATTTAACACTAAACTTTCAAATTGACGATTTTAGCTATGCTATTTTCGTTTCTACAGGAAAAGTTAAGTGTCTTGGATGTGGACATACAGGGCATTTAGTTCGGAATTGCCCAAATAAAAATAATGAGGAAGGAGACAGAAGTAAGGGTGAAACAGGTGAAAACAGAAAAGAGTCTGAGGTGGAGATCAAGGCAGTAGTCTCAGCTGTGATGAAGAAGGCGGTGGACAGCACTGTAGAAGCTGAAACACAGTCAGGTTTTTCTCAGACTGAGAATGCCGGGGTTAACTCTGATGTTCTACCTGGAAACATTGGTGCAAGAGTTGCTGACACTTTGGTCCCTCCTTTAGAAGGAGAAAGAATAAGAAGAGGGGAAGGGAGTCAAAATTGTGAAATGGATATGGAAGCACAGTTAGAGCTGGAACAAGAGCAGTTATGTTTCAAGACTCCTCAAAAGAGGAAAATGAAGAGTAAGTCTTTAGAAGCTAAAGTAAGTAGGACAGGAGTTGACCAAAATGAGAACATGATAGACACAGAGAGTGATAGTGATTCATCAGAGAGTAGTGTGACTTTGTCACAAGGAGAATTCACCACTCGCAGTTATGGCCTTGAGGACATAAAGTTGTTCCTCAGGTCGACAAAAAATAAAAGAGGTGTAAAAGTACAGGAATATTTTCCTGATTTGAGGCAATTTGTCGAACAAGCAAAACTTCTGATGGCCAGAGATTCTTTCACTAACAAAGAAGTGTATAGGCTAAAGAAAATAGTGAGAAATGTAAATAGCACCTTAATTAATGATGATGTATAAGAGAAAAGAATTCCCTCTCTTTCAGTATGTATGGCGAATCATGCTTTTTTCTTTTCTTCTTTCTTGTTGTTTTTATGAATAGAATACACATTGCATCTATGAATGTTAATGGTGCGAATAATTCTAAAAAAAGAGCACAGATTTTTGAAGCAATGGAACAAAAGAATATAGACATTGCTTTTTTGCAAGAAACTCATAGTAGTATGGACAATATGATTGACTGGGTGAAAGAGTTTAAGGGTTTAGTGGTGTTAAGTCATTTCTCAAATGTGAGTGGTGGTGTTGCTCTTTTATTTAGCAACAATTTTAAGCCAGTAACATATGATGTAAATGAAATAGTGAAAGGTAAATTGTTAAAGGTCAGAGCTGTTTATGAAAATGTTGTGTTTATTTTTATTTGTGTCTATACTCCTACTGCACCATTAGATAGGCTTTTGTTTTTTGACATTTTGTGTTCAGCTTTAAGAGATTGCAGTACTGAGGAAGTTTTATTTGTGGGTGGTGATTTTAACTGTACTGAGTTGGATATAGATAGAAATCATGTTGAACCTCATATGGCTTCACGTAAGGTTTTAATTCACTTAATGGAAAAATATGATTTTTGTGATGTTTGGAGAGCTATGAATGGAAATGTAAGACAATACACGTGGGCTCACACACGAGATAATTATGTATCGTTGGCAAGGTTAGATAGATTTTATGTGTTTAAACATCATTTGAATATGTTTGACAAGTGTTTTATCACACCTTTGTCCTTTTCTGATCACAGTATGGTAAGTTGCAAATTTATTTTAAATTCAGTTAAAACTAAGAGTGCTTATTGGCACTTCAATACAAGTCTTCTTTTAGATCCATACAACAGTGGTGGGACTATGGCAAAGTGCAGATAAAACAATTTACGCAACAGTATACTCAGAATGTCACTAAGGAATTAAATCATTCTGTAGAAATGCTTGAAAAGCAATTAATAGAATTACAAAAGTTGACTCAAACCTCAGGCGATAGTAAATTTTTAGAAACTTATTTAAAGAAGAAGGCTGAACTTAAGGAGCTTTTAGAACATAAAGTACAAGGAGCATTAGTTCGCTCTCGTTTTTTAAATATTGATCAGATGGACGCACCTACCAAATATTTCTTTGGTCATGAGAAAAAAAATGGTCAAAAACGTTTGATTCACGCCTTGCGTGCTGAGGATGGCACATTGCTTTTTAATCCCAGACAAATACGTGAAGTGGCAGTGCGGTTTTATCAGTTGCTGTTTGGAAGTGAACTTGAGCCGGAATATAGAGGAAAATCCTTTTTCCTAGAAGATCTACCAAAAATCTCAGAAGAGTCTAATAAAGAGCTGGAATGTAGCCTAACTCTGGGAGAGCTTTATAAGGCACTCCAAGATATGGAGTGTGGAAAAGCCCCGGGTGTAGATGGACTTCCAGTGGACTTCCTGAAAGTCCTGTGGCCGGAGATAGGAGGTGACCTGCTGGAGGTGTTCAACGACAGCTTGCTAAAGGGTGGGCTGCCGCTGAGCTGCCGAAGGGCGGTCATCACTCTCCTTCCAAAAAAGGGAGACCTAACTGAGATTAAGAACTGGAGGCCGGTATCACTTCTGTGCAGTGACTACAAGTTACTTTCAAAGACTCTAGCTAACAGGTTGACCAAGGTAATGGGGCAGGTGATTCATCCAGATCAATCATATTGTGTACCTAGTAGGTCCATTTTTGATAACATCTCTTTAATTAGAGATATTATACAGGTTTCTAATTTATTTGGTATTGACTGTGGTTTGTTGTCATTAGACCAAGAAAAAGCTTTTGACCGAGTCGAACACGGTTATTTATGGAATGTTTTAGATGCTTTTGGCTTTAATGAAAATTTTTTAAATATGGTCAAAATTCTGTATAGTGACATTGAGAGCATACTTAAAATTAATGGTGGCTTATGTGCTCCATTCAAGGTCAGTAGAGGTATAAGACAAGGTTGTTCATTGTCAGGAATGTTGTATTCTCTAGCAATTGAACCACTTCTCCAAGCAATTCGGAAGAAGCTGGATGGTTTTAGATTACCACTGCATAATGTTAATGTTTGTTTATCTGCTTATGCTGATGATCTTATAATAATGGTTAATAAGCAAAATGATATAAATGTTTTAACTAAATTAATAGAGGATTTTGGAAAGTGGTCTTCAGCGAAAGTGAATTGGAGAAAAAGTGAAGCCTTTTTATTAGGGGATTGGAAAGAGGGGAAACCAACTCTTCCTGAGGGGTTGTGTTGGAACAGGTGGGGTTTGAAATATCTTGGGGTTTTTTTAGGGAGACGATAATGTCTTACAAAAAAATTGGGATGGAGTTCTTCAAAAAGTTAAAGGGCGGTTAGACAAATGGAAGTGGCTTTTACCAAATGTGTCTTATAGGGGAAGAACACTCATTGTAAACAATTTAGTTGCCTCACTTCTATGGCATAAACTGGCTTGTGTTGATCCCCCTGTGAAATTAGTCGCTGAGATTCAGGCAATTTTTGTTGGCTTTTTTTGGGACAAACTTCATTGGGTTCCACAGAGTGTTTTGTTTTTACCAAAAGAGGAAGGAGGACAAGGATTGATACACCTACAGAGTAGGATTGCAGCGTTTCGGTTACAGTTCTTACAAAGACTCTTGGATGGACCAATAAATGCAAGCTGGAGGAAAATCAGTTGCATGTTGTTAAGGACTGTTGGAAACCTCGGAATGGACAAAACTCTTTTTTTTAATGGACCCAAAGTGCTTGGATTCTACTAAACTGTCCCTTTTCTATCAGCGTCTTTTTAAGATTTGGAGTTTGTTTTTTATTCAAAAGACTGAGAATTTTCATTCTATTTATTGGTTACTGCATGAACCTTTGATTTTGAAGGCAAGACTGGATATTTCTTCATCTACTTTTTTGCCAGGTCTCAGCAGGATACTACAAAATTCAGGGGTTTTGGTTTTAAGTCATTTATTGTCTTTAACTGGGCCCTATTTTGAGAATGTAGAAGCTGTTACTGAGAAACTTGGTTTTAGATCTGAGCGTTTGATTTCTCAGTTTTTAACCAGGTTAAAACAAGCACTTTCAGATGATGAGAAAAGTATGTTGGAAGACTTTTTTTTAGGGGTCAGTGTCCCTGACAGTGAAGACCCTTTTCCTTGTTTGGTAATTCAACCAAATTTCGAAGAGTGTTCAGGGTTTTATTTTCAAAAAGAAAAGTTTTCATCTGTTGATTTTTTTTCTTGTACAGGGAAAGATTTATACAAAATGTGTGTGTTTGTTCTTAATAGGAAAGCACTTGATAAAAGAGTTGATACCCCTTGGCGTTCTGTGTTGAAACTGGGAGATAATGTAAGACCTGAATGGAGAGTATTGTACAAGCCACCATTATCAAAAAGAACTGGAGATTTGCAGTGGAGAATCCTGCATGGGGCTATTGCAGTAAATTCATTTGTTTCAATTTTAGATTCAAAAAATGACTCAGGTTGTCCTTTTTGTTCTCAGAAAGAGACTGTATTTCATGCTTTTATGCAATGTGTCCGGCTTAAACCACTGTTTACAATGATAGAAGGAATGTGCAATGGTTTTGATGAGTGTTTTTTCCCTGAAACTTTTATTTTTGGTTTTAAATATGCACAAAAGAAACGTGTTAAATTTCAGTTATTGAATTTTATACTTGGGCAGGCAAAATTAGCAATCTACTTAAGTAGGAAATGCAAAATAGAGCAGAAAGACAATGACAATGTTGTTGTTGTCTTTAGAGCCTTACTTAAGGCAAGAATTTCAATCGACTTCAGGTTTTACAAAGTTATGAGTGACCTTTCTACTTTTGAATCGAAATGGTGTAGTAATGATGTTCTGTGTAAAATTGATGAAGAAGAATTATTTTTTTGTTTCTAAAATGGCTGGTTAACATAAATTGTGATGTGTTATTTGTAAAGTAATGTAAGATGGATATTTGTAAATAAAGTTGTTTTCAAATTCAAATTCTCTCTCTTTTGGTGCACTAACATTACTGCTGCATAGCATGTGAAAATACCCATTGACAATGTAGTATATATTATTAATTCACTAGCCCTGTGTTTGCTTACAGGCCAAAAAAAAAATATTACGATGAGAGACCTAATATTTACCTAGATTTATACTTAAATAGATCCTATACTGTAACAGTGTGAACTCAAACAGCTATTGCTTTCTTTGTTAAAAAAATCTTTGCAAACTATTTCTCTAATAGTTTCTCTGAAAATGCAGTACTTCATTTTATTCACTAATAGGGTTCAGTATGAGACATTAGATTCAGACGTCCAGACTCACAGGAACTACAAGAATTTCAAAGACAATCTCCTGTGGATCTTCCAGGTAGGAAAACACATTTTTAATAATGTTTACATTTATAACAAACAAATTAATGAACGCTTGCAAGAATATTCAGTAGAAATTTGATTTCAGATTTATCTTGATCATTTATGTTTTCTTTTAGAAATATATAAAAAAGTAGAAAGGAAAAAATTATTTTTCCTTGAAAGCAAAATAATCACATTTCTGAAGAGTTAGCTGGAAAAGTTGAAGAAAATATTACAAAAAGAAGACTTGAAATACTTTGTGAAGGATTTTAATGAGAACAGATGCAGTATCAAAGAAGCAGCTCTTGATCTCACACTCTACTTCCTGAGAGAGATGAAGCAAGATGAAGCTGCTGATACTCTAGTAGGTAAGAGACTCATGAATATCGGTCACATTGTCACTTATACTTGTATTGAAGAGAACAGTAAAAAAATAATAAATAAATAAATAAATAAAATCAGTTTTTTTTTTAACCTGTGTTTAGATGAGCTGTTCTTCATTCATCAGCTAAAATGTAGCTTAAAGAAGTATCAATGTGTTTTTGAAGGAATTGCAAAGCAAGGTGACTCTGCACTTCTGAATAACATCTACACAGATCTCTATATCACTCAGGGTTGTAGTGAACGGGTCAATACTGAACATGAGGTAAGACAGATTGAAGTTGCTTCCAGACGTCATGAATCACAAGAAATACAGGTTGAATGCAAAAATTTGTTTGAAGCACCTGAACAAGACAAGCAGATCAGAACTGTACTGACAAAAGGAGTTGCTGGCATTGGAAAATCAGTCTCTGTACAGAAGTTTGTTCTGGATTGGGCCGAAGGAAAAGAAAATCAAGATATCAGCTTCATATTTCCTCTTCCATTCAGAGAGATGAACTTAAAGGATCAAGAAAAACTAAGCTTGATGGACCTTATAACTCAATTATTCTCAGAGACAAAAGGACTGAACCTTACAAGAAGGAACCAAAAAATTCTGTTCATTCTTGATGGACTGGATGAATTTCGTCTTCCTTTAAACTTTAAGGAAAATGAGACATTGCGTGATGTGTCTTCACCATCATCTCTGGATGTTCTCCTAACGAACTTTATCAAGGGAAATCTGCTTCCTTCTGCTCTCATCTGGATCACCACCAGACAAGCAGCTGCCAGTAAGATTCCTCCTGACTGTATGGATTGGCTGACAGAGATACTAGGATTCAATGATGCACAAAAGGAGGAGTACTTCAGAAAAAGATTCATGGATGAGAATCTGGCCAGTGGAATCATTGCTCATGTTAAAAAATCAAGGAGTCTCTTTATCATACGCCACATCCCAGTCTTCTGCTGGATTTCAGCCACTGTTCTCCAGAACATTTTAGAGGCAAAAAGAAATAACGTTGTGGGAAATAATCAGGCTGATGATGCCTCCAAAAAACTGCAGGAATCAAATATTGAAGACACTCCTAAGACTCTGATGCAAATGTATGCACACTTTCTCAGATTTCAGATCCTGCAGAGCAGACAAAAGTATGATGGAGAATATACACCAGATGTTTCCTGGGATAAAGATGGCATATTTTCACTGGGGAAACTGGCATTTCATCAGCTGGAAAGAAACAATGTAATCTTCTATGAATCAGACCTGGAAGCCTGTGGTATTGACGTCTATAAGGCATCAGTGTATTCAGGCATGTGTACCCAGATCTTTAAGGATGAAACAGGGATCATTCTTGGTACAATGTACTGCTTCGTTCACTTGAGCATTCAAGAGTTTATTGCAGCCCTTTATGCTCATCTGTTTCTAGACATAAAGAAGAGAAGTATATTTGTTCATGAGTCTACAGAACAGGAAAACAAAAGTGACACCATCATTGATTTGCCCAAGACTGCAGTGGACAAGGCACTAGAGAGTGATAATGGACATCTGGATCTTTTCCTTCGATTCCTCCTCGGTTTGTCACTCCAGTCCAATCAGCGACTCTTACAGGGTCTGTTGACACAGCAAAATGGAAATGACCAGAGCAAAAATGAAATAGCTCAGTACATCAAGCATAAATTTGAAGCTAATCTGTCTCCAGAGAGATCCATCAATCTGTTCTACTGTCTGAATGAACTGAACGACCAAACTCTGGTGAAAGACATTCAGACCCACCTTAGCAAAGGAACTTTCACCTGCCCAGTGGTCTGCTTTGGCCTTTGTGTTGTTGACATCAACGGAGGAGATGGAGGAGTTTGAGCTTCAGAAATTCAAGAAATTGACGAGTGTCTCATTAGATTATTGGCAGTCATCAAAACCTCCAAAAGAGCTCTGTAGGTTAATCATTTTTTTTGCTTTTATATATAAAAATACATTTATATAGGGTTCCCATGCTCCCTGGAAAAGCTTGAAAATGAATTACTGATTTTGTAGTCCTGGAAAATGCATGGGAAATGAGAGAAATATAAAATGTAATGGAAAATCTGGAAAATGCTAAAAAAAAATGTTCTTGTGTTTTCCTTTAGATGAGAATGAAGTGTTTTATTCTTTCTGAAACATGTTAGTAGCAGAAAGTGCTTTGTTTAGAAATACTAAGGTTTGACATTTTAAATGATGATGTTTAGTCCATCAAATTTCCACTCAAATGTTTGCAGTAAATGCCAATAGATAATCAGCTACCTAGTGATTGTGATTTATTTTAATGTATGATTCCAGCCTTTCTGCAGTACCAGTAATGCCAAATACTGGGTCAATGTGGTTCTCGTTGATAGGCAGTGGCTTTCAAACATTCCTGTGTATATTTTTGTCAGCACTCTGTAAAGAGCATTGTGTTTTTACAACATGTTTTTACAGTATTGTGCATTGTAGCCAATGTTGAGAACCTGATCGCAATGGTTAAGGTGTTTAATCAGAATCGCTCAGTAATGCTTTTCCTTGAAACCATGGAACTAGCACTTTCAAATTTAAAATTCATTGTAATTATAGATGAATAGATTCAATTCAAATTTATTTGTATAGCGCTTTTCATGATACACATCGTTGCAAAGCAACTTTACACCAAATTAACATTTTTACAATATATGTAGTAGTAGTTTACTATTGGTGACTATGTCTAGTTGATGTACATATGTCAGGGATGTATGGTAAATATCAATTAATGATATAATCAAACAGACAAAGAACACCATAAATTAGTAGCAGAATTCGGTACGGCTGTATGTTATGGGATTATTTTTATGCCAATAAGAATGAACGTAACTTTATAAAACTGAACGTAACTTTCCAAGAAACGATCAAAAATATGCCACTGCAAAAAAGAAAAACACAATGAAAATGAAAAAATGAACTCAGTCGCACGAATTTAACATGCTCTTCAAATATGCTTCATTCTTTGTTAATGATTTTCAAAGAATCATTTTCGCGAATCATGGATTCTAAATGCGTTGCCACAACTTTCGCTTACGCTTCGCAAATTTTCGTTTGCTGTTTTGGCACAAACCTCTCGTGGGGGCGGGCTTAACAGCGATCTACTCTGATTGGCTAATGAGCTTTTGATGGACAGTTGCTCTCTGACCTGGAAGCACGGACGGTGACGTCATTGGTGCAATACGTCGTGCTTTGTTTATAGAAACTATCAGAACTGTTGCACACTGTACATGAATAAAACTTTTATCGATGTTATTGATTAACGTTACTTTAGCAACACGAACTTACTTCAAGCTGCCCTGAGGGACAAGCTGAGGTGGAAGATGATGCTGCTTTGTGTCTCTCTTGGGAGCTCATCTTTAGAAACTAAGAGACGACCGTCGGTGAAATACTAATAATATTAATACTTAATATAAACAAAGCACGACGTATTGCACACCGCAACAACTTTCCAATATGTGCGCCACTGACGTCACCGTCCGTGCTTCCAGGTCAGAGAGCAACTGTCCATCAAAAGCTTATTAGCCAATCAGAGTAGATCGCTGTTAAGCCCGCCCCCACGAGAGGTTTGTGCCAAAACAGCAAACGAAAATTTGCGAAGCGTAAGCGAAAGCTGTGGCAACGCATTCAGAATCCATGATTTGCGAAAACGATTCTTTGAAAATCATTAACAAAGAATGAAGCATATTTGAAGAGCATGTTAAATTCGTGCGACTGAGTTCATTTTTTCATTTTCATTGTGTTTTTCTTCTTTTGCAGTGGCATATTTTTGATCGTTTCTTGGAAAGTTACGTTCAGTTTTATAAAGTTACGTTCATTCTTATTGGCACAAAAATAATCCCATAGTATGTTGTTTTAGGGATGGCATCATCTGAAGTCCTCTGTGGGGTTGGCATCATCTCTTCTTAAGTGTTCTGGATCCAGACTGGAGCTGGTGAATTTCTAGTTACCACGGGATGTCAATTAGGGATGCAACAATACAGTTAGTCCACAGTCCAATACGTACCTCGGTTTTTAGCCACGGTTTTCGGTTCGGTTCTGATATCTTACCAATTCAATGTGTTTTTTTTTTTTTTTTTTTTTTTTTGCAACAAATTAACAAAATACTCGCTTAAACCTCTGTACATTGAAAAAAGCATGGTTTAGTATATGTCTGCAATTTTTTTCTTTTGAGAGAGGTTTTATTTTTTCGATTTTTACACAAAATAGAATGGGTTTCATTCATACTGTACGCTAGAGGGCGCCCTCGTGCAGTAAATCCACATATGCTTCAAAGAAGTAGCACTGATTACATTCTGTTCCAGCTTCTCTAATGTGGATAAAGGCATGGCTCTGTGAGTCTATGACTGGATAAAAAGATATAATATTAAACGTTTTGAATGATGAAATCTAAGGACAATAAACACTCGTCTACAATAATATATGGTTTATCTGTGTTCAAGACATCTTGTGTATTTTCATAAGCCAATGCTAATTGACGTGAATGAGTATAGAATTTATCGTCTGCCTGATTTTGTGATAAGAATCCACATCAGATCACACAAGGAAGTTATTTCAATCACTCGACTGATGTTGAGAATTAAAAACAAGTTATAATGTTTTTTTTTATTTCTTTTTTTTATAACTCTTGTTGTACAACAGGTTTAGAAAGGCTTATCATTGCATGTCATTAGAATGGAAGATGCTCTGCATGTGTTGCTTTTTCAAATACAAGCGTTTCCTTATCTCAGCACGTGAAATTGCCGGCACACATACAGCAAATTCCGAGAGAAATAAAACAAGGATGTTATTTAAATGCAAAACCGAAAAACCACAATTCACAAGCGCGTATTAAACCGTGGAGGTCGTACCGAACGGTTCAATATTATATTGAGAATTGCGACATCTCTAATGTCAATCCCATGGCAGAAACACAGAACAAATAGGAACATACAGTATGTATGTATGTATGAATGTATGTATATATATATATATATATATATATATATTTTTTTTTTTTTTTTTTTTTTTTTTTTTTTCCTAATGCTGCCATGAATTATAAACATGATTATCACTTTCTTTTTGTTCCTAAACTCTGAAATTTAAAAATAACTTTAAAATAATTCATTGATATTAATCAAGTAATGACTTTATTAGTAATTTTAAAGAAGTATATCCATCATCATGTGATTTTTGTAAGGAGTCAAAATTATTTTGGACACAAGTTTCATTTTTATTTTTGATCTGTTTTACAAGTTTGTTATGATAACTGATACATTGGTCTTGTGTTACTGGTTTATTAGAGATGGATAATATAATCAAAGTTCTTATTTGATAAATACCATATAGTGAAATACATGTCTACTGTACTAATTTGTAGACTGTTTTCTACTGACCTAAAGATTTTAATGGTTCTAATTTCAATACAGAACCATCATAAAGGTGCTAAAGATAATTAATGTATGAATGTTTGCTTTTATTTATTTTGTTAGATGAAAATCTTTGTTTTCATTATTTCAATATTTTTTATGTCTCTATATTGTTCTGTTGTTAATTCAAAAAAAAAAAAAAAAAAAAAAAAAAAAAAGGGCAGGAGAAGTGCTTCAAACTTTGGCTGCGTCCAAAACCGCATACTCAGTGAGTACCTACTTTATTTCAATAAGTACTTATTTAACGAGCACTTAGAGTATGTACAGTCGTGGCCAAAAGTTTTTATAATAGCAATTTGCATATACTCCAGAATGTTATGAAGACTGATTAGATGAATTGCATAGTCCTTCTTTGCCATGAAAATTAACTTAATCCCAAAAAAAACTTTCCACTGCATTTCATTGCTGTCATTAAGGGACCTGCTGAGATCATTTCAGTAATCGTCTTGTTAACTCAGGTGAGAATGTTGACGAGCACAAGGCTGGAGATCATTATGTCAGGCTGATTGGGTTAGAATGGCAGACTTGACATGTTAAAAGGAGGGTGATGCTCGAAATCATTGTTCTTCCATTGTTAACCATGGTGACCTGCAAAGAAACGCGTGCAGCCATCATTGCGTTGCATAAAAATGGCTTCACAGGCAAGGATATTGTGGCTACTAAGATTGCACCTAAATCAACAATTTATAGGATCATCAAGAACTTCAAGGAAAGAGGTTCAATTCTTGTTAAGAAGGCTTCAGGGCGTCCAAGAAAGTCCAGCAAGCGCCTCCTAAAGAGGATTCAGCTGCGGGATCGGAGTGCCACCAGTGCAGAGCTTGCTCAGGAATGGCAGCAGGCAGGTGTGAGCGCATCTGCACGCACAGTGAGGCGAAGACTTTTGGAAGATGGCCTGGTGTCAAGAAGGGCAGCAAAGAAGCCACTTCTCTCCAAAAAAACATCAGGGACAGATTGATCTTCTGCAAAAAGTATGGCGAATGGACTGCTGAGGACTGGGGCAAAGTCATATTCTCCGATGAAGCCTCTTTCCGATTGTTTGGGGCATCTGGAAAAAGGCTTGTCCGGAGAAGAAAAGGTGAGCGCTACCATCAGTCCTGTGTGGGGTTGCTTCTCATCCAAGGGAGTGGGCTCACTCACAATTTTGCCCAAAAACACAGCCATGAATAAAGAATGGTACCAAAACACCCTCCAACAGCAACTTCTTCCAACAATCCAACAACAGTTTGGTGAAGAACAATGCATTTTCCAGCACGATGGAGCACCGTGCCATAAGGCAAAAGTGATAACTAAGTGGCTCGGGGACCAAAACTTTGAAATTTTGGGTCCATGGCCTGGAAACTCCCCAGATCTTAATCCTATTGAGAACTTGTGGTCAATCCTCAAGAGGCGGGTGGACAAACAAAAACCCACTAATTCTGACAAACTCCAAGAAATGATTTTGAAAGAATGGGTTGCTATCAGTCAGGATTTGGCCCAGAAGTTGATTGAGAGCATGACGAGTCGAATTGCAGAGGTCCTGAAAAAGAAGGGCCAACACTGCAAATACTGACTCTTTGCATAAATGTCATGTAATTGTCGATAAAAGCCTTTGAAACGTATGAAGTGCTTGTAATTATATTTCAGTACATCACAGAAACAACTGAAACAAAGATCTAAAAGCAGTTCAGCAGCAAACTTTGTGAAAACTAATATTTGTGTCATTCTCAAAACTTTTGGCCACGACTGTACTGTGCAGCCAAATCTTAAGTATGAATGTGATCTAGATATCATCCACCATGTTGATGTTATCATGTGACCTACGATGTTATAACAACTGCAACAAATTAAAAGAGCAACAGGTTTAATTTATCTATCTGTAAATATTTTGATGTTGATGAAATTTGCTCATTTTGTAGTCTTGTTTTTTTGTTTTTGTTTTTAAACGTGCATTAATCAACATTTCTGTAAATGTGCCAGTGTTAGCCAGCTAATTTTCAACTGCAGTCCTTTGGCAAGATATCTCAAAACCCTTTAAGATATCAAGAAGAACAATGTTAAAAAAAAAAAAAAGACAACACACACACATCAGTATACTAACACAATAACTACAATCAACATTTTCACACAATCAGCCATGCAAGCACACAAAGAAACAACACACGGCCTTCAACTGGTATATGCAGGCATTCTGGGAAAAACATTAACCGTACATAAAGCAAAACAGACTCAATTATGAGTTACTAAAATAACGCACATCTAAACTGTATAACAACATTATATATAGGCTTACTAAAAATTGGTCTTATTTGACTTCTAACACAAAGTCTTTTCAATTTAGAATACTTAAGAATGATGTATGTGAATATGAAAATGCAATTAAGGATATTAACTGCTGACACATATGTTTTTATCTACAATTCAAAACACAACAAAACTATGTTTAAAGAAAAGCTCATTTAAAGTACTCTTCCTTTGACTAATGGTGATATATAGAGATAAATGAACCTGCTGAATTACCCTTCTGAATAATGATGCTGAATGTCTTGCTCCAGTTTTTGCAAGAGGATATTTCCCTATAATTTCAATGGCTTTATTTTTAAACCAGTCATTCTCTAATAAGGATTTATTTAATTTACAATAGCTTGTTTTAGGACCATCTTTGTTGATTTGAATCATTACAGCCTTATAATCTACTGAAGCTTCAATTTCGGCTAATTCAACATCATCAGCACTATTTGCAAAAATCAGTACGAGACTGTTTAGTCAGATCATTAGTCCAGGTATACATCCTTTGATGTGGGTAAGTATATCTCCAGATATCTAAGTGGTTTGTTCTTGCACATATATTTTTTAATGCACATGTTTTTTTCCATTATTTTTAGGTGGCCATTGGTCTATTTCTTCATCCATAACTGTATTAAAGTCCCCACCCCAAATAATCACTGTACAGAGAAATTTGGAACTCAGTTGGTTTATTTTATTCTCAATTGTTAAAAATAAATGATTATTCTGCTTATTATTTGTGGCATGAATAACTATAATAAACTGGGAGAAATCAATACTAACATGTAGAATGATCCATCTTCCTTCAGTATCTGTTGCTTACTGTGAATGTGTCCTTTGAATTTACCTTTTAATATAACTACCCCTGCAGTTTGGTTAGTGCCAAATGAGAACCAAACATCATTCCCCCACTGACTCCAAAAAGTCACATCAACTTTACAAGCATGAGGCTCTTGAATAAAAAAAAAGTCTGCACCTTTGCTTTGACAATACAAAAATAAAGGTTTCCTTTTTAGTTGGTTTCTTACACCTCTGGCAGTAATAAAAAAAAAAATTAAATTGATATGAACAATAACAGAGTAAAAAGTTAACGTGTCCCAAGTGCACTTAGTAGGAACATAAGATGTCACGCACTATACTTGCTGATCTAGAAGTAAATCTGATGATCACTAGCCTTGGCCTTGTCTATTCTGCTGACGTGATGAACCACATCCACTGCTGCCACGATTGCTTCAACATCACTGCTTGGAACTGCTGCACAGCAAATCTCTTTCACCTTAACTCTGACGTTTTCCTCCCACTCTTCAGCTAATCCTTAAAGAGGAAGATTGTTCTGATGACTACAGTAGTCAATATTTGAAGTGGATCAAAAAAGTTTATCAAAGTTGTCCTAAGACAAGAACGGGTACTGTTACCTTTTAACTTTTGATACACTTCAAATGTATACCGATCAGCATCATTCACCTTTTGCTCCATTTCACCAACTTTCTTTTGCATTTGTTCCACTCTCAGCTTCATTGTAGTGTGTGTGGTTCTTTTTTTTTTTTTAGATCTACCACTTCTTGATGACAAAAGACCAGCAATTTTTTAAGCCCCTCTGTTGCAACGTGTTGTGTTTAACAGCTTCATTTGTTTGGTCTGCTCGTTCGTTGATTGTGGCAGTGATAATGTGAATGATATTTTCTTGTAACTCTTGGAAAGTTTTTTTTTTTTTTTTTTTTTTTTTTTTAAATCCAGTGTTTTGGGGTTTAAATCACAGGTTCCATTACTTTCCTTGTAAGTATTTCAGGAGTAGGAGTGTGTATCTTGGACCTCCATTTTTTTCTGCAGTACACAATTCACATGTCGAGTTTTCTTCTATATTAGAATCTGACAGGTTCTGAGATAAAGTTCTCAATATAACAATAAACCATACAAACGCATAAAATTCAGCTTAAAAAGACAATGAATTTTGCACATCATTTTGGACCTTTTGATGTCAAGTCAAGTCACCTTTATTTATATACCGCCTTTAACAATACAGAATTGTGACAAAGCGGCTGTACAGTATTAAATAGGAAATAGTGCATCAATAATGCAAAAGGGCAACAGTAAACACTCAATTTTCAGATAAAGGCAGTTCATCAATGGATTCAATAATGTCATCATCCAGCTCAGTTCAGTTCAAATAAAATACAATATCATGTGAAGAAAAAGTGTCCCCAACTAAGCAAGCCTGAGGAGATATTTCTAATATTTCCTTAAATGTAGGATTTAAAATACATAAATTATAACAGAATATTTGATTGTACAATGATACAAATGTTAATTTTAGCTCTCTCTCTCTCTATATATATATATGTATATCAAATTCTGAATATATGGAATAAAAGAGTCAGAATATATTGAACGAAAATCAGAATATATGGAATGAAAGTCTGAATATATAGAATGAAATTCTGAATATATGGAATAAAAGTCTGAGATTGTTTAAGTGCAAATTAAACAGTTCTCACTGAATAATGTATAGATTGCTTTATCGTCATTATCAGAGCAATATGCTTTTGAATTGTGATTCATTTAAAATGTCATTCCCAGAAATTTTCCAATACTTTGTTGAACTACAAGACTTTTTTGCAGCAGCTGGTCATACTCCAAACAACACAAACACACTGTTAAAAAAAATAATAATAATAAAAAATAAGTCAACTAAAATATTCCAGCTGTCACTTAAATTAACATTAAGTAACTTAAAATTTCAAGTTGATATACATATATATATATATATATATATATATATATATATGAAGAGTTCAGATGCAAAAGCCCCTAAATCCATCTGACGTATTTCTTTAAAATCAGCGTTTGTTTCTGGCTACTTTGTATAGGTTTCTATGTAAGTACCGGTACTTCTGATTGGGCTGAGGCTGGAATTTAGCGAGTTTGAAGTAAAAGTATTTGATGGACATATACTATGTGTCAGGGGCATTCACTCAGCATCATTATCTCAATTTTGACCGAGATGGCTTTTAGCTGGTTTTGCATCTGAACTCTCCACATATATACATACATATATATACATACATACATATATACATACATACTTATATATATATATATATATATATATATATTTTTTTTTTTTTTTTTTTTTTTTTTTTTTTACAGTGTAGTTTGGAGTCTACATCACATCATCTTGAGGATCATATTTCCATTATTGCAACATTCTTAGTGCATCAGATTTCCTTCAATAGCTACAAATTTTGTTCCATAAATTCAGACATTCATTTTATATATTCAGACATTTATTCCATATATTCAGACTTTCATTCTGTATATATAAACTGACTTTCATTCCATATATTCAGACATTCATTTTATATATTCAGACTTTAATTACAAATATTCTGACTTTCATTCTATATATTCTGACTTTTATTCTATATAATCAGACTTTTATTTCATATATTCAGAGTTTCATTCCATATATTTTATTTAGTTCGAGTTTGTTTATTTATTTATTTATTTATTTATTTATTTATTTATTTATATATTCAGAGTTTTGTTCCATATACTCAAACTTCATATTATAAATATAATTATTTCCAGAACGGCATGCAATAAGTATTACCTTTCAGATTTATGTTTGTCTTAGATTATTTTGGAAGTAACAGCAGGTGGTCCTAGTGCACTATTTTATTTTGTGATCTGCCGTTAGAAAGGAGGAGAAAGCAGGTGTGTTTGTGCATTACATTCTTGTCCAGTTGGTGGCGCTGATGCACTAGATCTGTTGGTAACTGGACTTTGATTTTCTCCAAGATAGAGTTGTATCATGTGACAAACATCAATCGTGAAGGTTCGCACAGGTGTTTAACAGCGATTACAAATCTAAAGTGTTTAAAAGACTTCTGGATTCTGTTCCTACAGCACAATATCTTGTATACTACTGCAAGTAAGTTTGAATACTTTAACGATTACAGATATTTAGGAGGATGATGAACGGATTTCATAGCTATATGTAAGCGTGATTTTTTTAACTTACACCTGTCGCCGAAGTAACAAACGACCGAGAAGCAGAGCGATACTAAAAGACTAAAAGAAAATAAAAGAAACCGTTTAAAGACGACGGATGTTAAAACATTTTTACAAGTTTGTAAAAAAGTAGCATTAAGAATAATTGTGTTTTATTTCCCCTTTTTCCATTTTAAAATCAGACGCGAGGCCGAAAGTAGTTTGTGGTCAAATCAAATCAGTCCTTCCGGATAGAGAGGTCAATAAACCCGAGCAACAACTAATGTCCTTTTAAACTTCTTAATTTTCCGAAAGTTGCTGCATAGTAATGTGCATGTAAATAAAGGCGTGTGTTGTGAGTGATCTGAAAGAGATTGTGACACCAATTCCATGGCTTTTTATATTAATTATTTGATAACTCAGACTACTAGTTATTTTTCTTTATGATTTATTCCTCTGAACTATCATGATCTCAGTGACACATTATCATGTTCAGGTCACGATGAGCATCTGATCGTCTTCAGCAAAACAGATCCCAGTGTTGATCAGTTTATCTGCAGTATGTCAGAGGAGCGAGGAAAGGACTCTCAGTCTGAGATGAGTCTCTCACAGAAACAGAGGTAAGACTGAGTCTGTTTTTTTTTTTTTTTTTTTTTTTGAGAAAAAAAAAGAACACTTTTCATCAAGGAGTGATTTCTCTCACCATTGTCAAGTCAAATGCTTTGCAAAGCAAATTAGCACTTCCTATAAATGTTTTTAGATTGTAACAGGTTAAAAACAGCTTAAAGGGGTCATCGGATGCCCATTTTCCACAAGTTGATATGATTCTTTAGGGTCTTAATAAAAATAATCTAATCTCTAATATACTTTGATTAAAAATTCTGAATGGTTTTGTAAAACACCCTTTTTACCTTGTCAAAATGAGCTCTGCAAAAATCATCTTATTCTAAGGGGTTGTTCCTTTAAATGCAAATGAGATCTGCACTGCTCAGGACACACCAACAGGCATCTGAGAACAGCTCGATTTGAAAAGGAGGATATTATTTAGATTAATTAAAAACCACTGCATGGATTTTTATCATTATAGGGTAGATTTGTACATACACTGCCAACACACATTAATGTTCAAACAACATGAAAATGTGAACTTAGCATCCGATGACCCCTTTAAAACTTGTTAAATATCTAATATAGACTACAGGAATATTTAGCCTAGTTAAATATGTTTGATTTATCATATACAGGTCCTGTACAACCCCGAAATTCAAATGTTTTACATTTTGGTTTCGGGTTGCACATTTAGTTGATAGAAATTGTAAAAAAAAAAAAAAAAAAAAAAAAAAAAAAATTTTTATATATATATATATACACACACACACACACACACACACACACATATATATATATATATATATATATATATATATATATATATATATATACACATATACATATACATATACATATAGATAGATAGATAGATATCCTTTGCTGTAAAATGTTCTCTCTTTGTCACTTTAAGTCTATACAACACAGGATAGAAGTGCCCGCCCATAGGATCGTGGGGCCCTAGGCAGGATAATGAATTGACAAATGAAAAGCACATAAAATAACAGTTTTAATATTTAAATGTAACTGTATATTAAGTATAACCCATCCCTGGTGAAAAAAAAAACAGCATATGCTGGTAGGTATGTTTTGATGCTGGTTTAAGCTGGTCCTTAGCTGGTTTATGCTGGTCCTTTGCTGGTCCTTTGCTGGTCCACAAACGTTGACTACTATATATAATAAAAAGGCTCGATAATCCCCAAAACTAATTTCAGAAGCAACCTCAGTGATTTGATTCTGGAGCCAGGTCTGTAATTATTTAACATAACATGCTGAATGTGGCTTGCCCTAAACAGGACAAAATCATAAAGAGACATCAGAAAGTTCATTTATTGCTATTTTCCATCTAACTGGGACTCAAATAATACAATTATTTGATTTTTTTTTTTTTTTTTTTTTAATATTTGTACCCCCCAGGATACAACCCCCTATAAATTCGTTATATTAAATTCATATAAATTCTCTGAAAACAGAGATTGTTTATCAATGCTTGTTACAACATGGTTGTAATTTCTCAATGCTGAGGAATGCTTGAAACAAAGACCTAAGGTTGGTCTCTTTTTAAAGAAAAATAGCAGATTATTGCTGAAGTGAAATGATTTAAAAAAATAAAAAAAAAAGAAGAAAGTATAAAAATGTTATAGAAGTTTACAGTTAAGATAAAGAATAAAAAAATAAATATTTTACAAAATATGTTGCAGTCTAAAATTGCTATAAAATCAAAGCTGTATGTCTAACTAAGTTATGTTCCAAATTTTAAGTTGATATCACAAAAAAATTGTGATTCCTGTGAGTTTTTGTTTGGGCATTATACCAAAAATAATCACTGAGTTACACCCAAACTCTAATGATTTTTTTTTTGATGCCGTTTTCTGTCACAATATCACTTCTACTACAAAACAGTTACCAATTATGGAAACTTGACTATAGGCTGTCAATCTGTATATATGTTTTTATATCTTGACTTATACCCCAACCCTGAGATACAAACATTTAGAGACAGATTACAAGAAGTGCAAGCATTTATTTCATAAAAATGCAATGTAAACCTAATAAGCTAATGCTGAACAACAGCTTTTTAAAAAGATATGTTCCCTCCAACATGTGTAAATATGTGAACTAGATCAATGTTTATTTGACGGTAAGTAGATTTCCCACTACAGGTGCCCATGCAGGTTACATGCTGCCTGTGAGCTAAACAAAGAATGTAGAAACAAAGTCACCTCATATAAATATTCACAACAAACACCATTTCAAAATGAAACCAAGAAATAAAACCTACAGTTTCACTGCTTCTCAAATGCTTGTATCCCCCAGGATATGTCTCCCCTTTTAGGGTTAATTTTCCCTCATATAACAAGTCTGTCTGTGATCATGGGCATCATTGCATTTATAAAACCGGTACTAATACTACAGCAATAAATAAGAAAGATACTGTTTGTATTCCATTTCTACCACACCTTCACTTTAACCTCTCTCTTTCTTTAATTTCAGTTTAATTAAAGCAATTTAATTATAGCATTGATGTGTAACAAGACTTTGTGACGTTATGAGAGGCAATATCTAGTGAATTCCAAAATCTGAACCAATAAAATCCACACACGAAATCTGAATTGTAACAAGAAAGGTTTTTAGATTAACCTTTTTCTTTGTTTGCCAAATACAATAAAGAACACCAAGTTTGTTGTGCATATTGGCTATTCATTAGTACTTAAAAAGCACATATTCTGCTTATTCCAATACATAAACTACTTTACTAAGCAGTAATTAAGAGTTTAAGGCAAAAATCTTAGTTAATAGTTAATTAATAGCGAGAATTAGACCTTAAAATAAAGTGATACATTTATAATGCAGTGCTAATTGATATTGCCTTTATCACTGTACTGTATAGAATACTATAAAATAATGATTTCTGTGACATGAAACCATGTCAGATCCCAAAAGGAAGTTATTTCAAACACTAGAGTGTTATGAAATAAATT